>NW_027062894.1:0-71437 GCF_032884065.1 Artemia franciscana
AAAGAGATGATATAGGTCTCTGTTGAACTCGACAAAGCATTCCATGAGCTGATGAATGGTGAAGATTTGGTCAATGGTCGATCGTCCAAGTCGGAAGCCAGCTTGGTTTTCACCTAGGACGGAGGCTGTAATTGCTTGGATTCTACGTAGGAGAATTTTGGTCAGTATTCTAGTTTGATGACTGGTCAAGCTGATCGGGCGGTAGTTCTCACACTCTCTTCTTGAGCCTTTTTTGTGGATTGGGACCACTGCTGCCTTGCACCATAGCTGTGGGACATGGCCCGTTGACCAAGCGACTGACACATCTTTGTGGTACAATTCGACGACGTCCTCTGAGTCAATGTTAATTAGTTCAGCAGTGATACCGTCCGGTCCTGGGGCCTTCCCTCGTTTCAGGGATCTTATCGCTGCCTCAGTTTCTGATTTTAAGAGTGGTGGTGGAGGTTCTCGATCATTAATGGCGAAGGAGTTTAGGACGCTGGGATCAGCAATGATCTGCGGATTTAATTTATCTTCAAAATATTCCTTCCATCGTTCGAGTTTCATTTTGCGTCGTTGATGGGATTGTTTTGTTTATCTAGGATTGCTGTGGAGATGGGATCTTTCCTGCTACACAGTTCACGAACAGTTTTGAAGAGTTTTAGACTGCATTCCATGAGCTGATGAACGGTGAAGATTTGGTCCATGGTCGATCGTCCAGGTTGGAAGCCAGCTTGGTTTTCACCCAAAACGGAGGCTGTAATTGCTTGGATTCTACGTAGGAGAATTTTGGTCAGTATTCTAGTTTGATGACTGGTCAAGCTGATCGGGCGGTAGTTCTCACACTCTCTTCTTGAGCCTTTTTTGTGGATTGGGACCACTGCTGCCTTACACCCTAGCTGTGGGACATGGCCCGTTGACCAAGCGACTGACACAACTTTGTGGTACAATTCGACGACGTCCTCTGAGTCAATGTTAATTAGTTCAGCAGTGATACCGTCCGGTCCTGGGGCCCTCCCTCGTTTCAGGGATCTTATCGCTGCCTCAGTTTCTGATTTTAAGAGTGGTGGTGGAGGTTCTCGATCATTAATGGTGAAGGAGTTTAGGACGCTGGGATCAGCAATAATCTGCGGATTTAATTTATTTTCAAAATATTCCTTCTATCGTTCGAGTTTCATTTTTGCGTCGTTGATGGGATTGTTTTGTTTATCTAGGATTGCTGTGGAGATGGGATCTTTCCTGCTAGACAGTTCACGAACAGTTTTGAAGAGTTTTTGACTGCATTCCATGAGCTGATGAACGGTGAAGATTTGGTCAATGGTCGATCGTCCAGGTTGGAAGCCAGCTTGGTTTTCACCCAGGACGGAGGCTGTAATTGCTTGGATTCTACGTAGGAGAATTTTGGTCAGTATTCTAGTTTGATGACTGGTCAAGCTGATCGGGCGGTAGTTCTCACACTCTCTTCTTGAGCCTTTTTTGTGGATTGGGATCACTGCTGCCTTACACCATAGCTGTGGGACATGGCCCGTTGACCAAGCGACTGACACAACTTTGTGGTACAATTCGAAGACGTCCTCTGAGTCAATGTTAATTAGTTCAGCAGTGATACCGTCCGGTCCTGGGGCCTTCCCTCGTTTCAGGGATCTTATCGCTGCCTCAGTTTCTGATTTTAAGAGTGGTGGTGGAGGTTCTCGATCATTAATGGGGAAGGAGTTTAGGACGCTGGGATCAGCAATGATCTGCGGATTTAATTTATCTTCAAAATATTCCTTCCATCGTTCGAGTTTCATTTTTGCGTCGTTGATGGGATTGTTTTGTTTATCTAGGATTGCTGTGGAGATGGGATCTTTCCTGCTAGGCAATTCACGAACAGTTTTGAAGAGTTTTTGACTGTTTCCGTTCCTAAACTGGGTTTCACATTCCTTGCATTTCTCGGTAACATGGTTACGCAAGGCCTTTCTGACTTCCCGTTCGATTCTCCTTTTGAGATATTTATAGTTTTCTGGGCTGCATGGGTCAGCTTTGTTGTTGCAGAGACGCTTTTGGTTACATAGTTGAATTATTTCTTCAGTAATCCACGGCTTTTTGTTTTTCGTTTTCCTCCCGAGGACATCATTTGCTGTCTCCAAAACTGCAGAAATAGCATGCTCAGCCAGTTGATCAATCTCTCCGACGGTAGTGAGGGAATTGAAGTTCTCTAGGATAGCTCGGAATTTTGACGATAGGCTGGTGGTATAGGCGCCTTTTTTTATGGGGTCGTTGTTTTAAGAACGTAGCTGCTATTTTCCTGTTGATTTTTTATTAAATCTTTATTAGATTTTTTTTATTAGATCTTCTGTCCCAATTTGAATTACTTTCTTAGCATGGTATAAGTAAATACTCTTCCCTTATGAAAGGGAAAATTAAACAAATTAAAACAAAATTTAGAGGTCTTCTGTTCAGTAGCTTGTCCGTCTTTTTTACAGAACGGAATCCTAAGCTATAGTGCAAACCTTCATCAATCAAACATTAATGTACACTATGTTCCAGAATTTTGCTGTGTTTCACAAGAAGAAGCCAATTCAGAAGAATTGCCAATCGAATCAGAACCTCCATAGGCATCCACTTCAGTCTCTCCAGATGAGCACTTTCAAACTTACCAAAACATTCTTTAAAGAAACCAAACCAAAACAGAGAAAAATACTTCATTTGCAACTGATTAAGCAATTCTCTCCTACCTGAATGAAAAACAAAAAAAAAACATAACAATGTTATAACTATAGATGAACACCAGCATTTTTTCACGTCACTTGTTTCATTCATGAAGGATATACCATCTGAGGAGTAACTGCAGTGTTGCATGAAAATCATGAATGCTGTACTAGAACATACAAAAAAAGTTGAAATGTTATATCTTTTTAACTTTAAGCCAATATTTGATTTTTTTTTATTATATTTTGATCTTTAGTCATTGCATAATTTATCAAAGGCTTTCTCTACATATATTCGGGGTATCTATACAAATAAGCAGGTAAATTTTATGTTTACATGCACATTTATTTATAAATCAAGTTAAAAAGTGCCTTGCAAAACTTTTTCTTGTTGCCAACGAACAACAACCTCTACAGGTGAGAAATATTCTATTAATATGGTAAGATCTTGATTTTTTTCTGGAAAAATTGTTGCTCCCAACTCTGCCAAGCCGAGAAATCCTACTTCCTATTGACAGCTCTTCAATATAATTTGGGGCTCCTCTAGTTGAAATAATGAAATTGCGTAAACACACAGAAGCAATGATTATTGCTGTTACTTTTCAGACTGTGCTAATATTTCAGTTCGGAAAATTCTGAACCTCTGCACAAGAATACCAAACGTATTTTCAATTAAGCACTGAGCTATGGATCTTTTTCCAGGAAATCGCTTCATGATATTGTGAAATACAGGCCAGTAACCCCCCCCCCCCATAAAACTCAGGACCGAATCCCACATTCATTCCCTTTAGAAAATTTAAAAATAAGAATCTTTTAAACATTAAAGGTTTTAAAGTTAAATTCATTATTGTCTAAAATACGTGCTTTTTGGCACAAATTCATAGTTTAAAAAGATTCAAAATAAGAATCTTTTAAACATCTAAAGGTTTTAAAGTTAAATTCATTATTCCCTAAAATACGTGCTTTTAGGCACAGTTCCAAATTGTTATTCTTGTTACTATAAGCAAAAATGTAAGTTTTTTAATTATTCAACGAGAAGCAGAATTTGGTCAACGTGCTTTTAGGCACGATTTCGACTTAGTTAATTATTCTGGATTACTCCAAGCAAAAGTGTTACCTACGTAATAATATAGATATACAATATAGTCTTGAAAGCGAGGAAAAAGAATTAAGTTCAGTTCATGCGTCAATGTATGCCACTCAATGCTAACGATTATTGAAGTTGTCTTATCTAAAGCTATACGTGAGTACTTAAAATAAAATTATTGCCTGTTAATCGTTTTTGTCTAAGAGCCAAGGCATCAGGTACGGTTCCTATAGTCTCGTGGAACGGTCCTAAGGGAATATATACAATTCAGGAGACCCGAACATCACTGTGAAGATTCTGTCTCCAAGGTCATAGTGAATTATTTACAGAGTCCTCTTATTCTATGTCCCTTAGCGACTTAGCTCCCATGTCTAGATTTGAGTATCCTGTATCATCTCTAATTAGATAACTCCCCCGTAACATTCAGAATTGAATAAAACTCCCCCGCAACAGTTGGCGCTGCCCTCAAAGAAAGACAATAAAAGCAACCGTAGGTACCTGACAGCGCGACTGCCTACTAACATAGACAATTATGATTATTTACAAATTATTTTTTGAATTTTAGTGCAGCATAATGTAATTTTTGTTTTGTGTTTTTTATATAAGTATACCCTATACCCCAACATAATCCAAATCTTTCATAATTAATATGAGATATTAGTAAAATTTATATAGCAAATCAAAATTAAAAATTGTAATATAACGCATACCTACAATAATATATTTTTAAACAAGAACCAAAATAAAATAATAAAATGGTCCAGGAACAAGACGAGTTATTAAAGGTGCAAGAAATAATTGCAACTTCGGTAGAAATTGAAAAGTCATTACCAGATTATGGAGCGGATACGGATGTTGATCAAATCAATATTCACTTAGGACGATTTGTCGAAATGACAAAGATTGACTTGGAAAGTGTTAAAAAACATGCTAATATTAAGACAGGCATTTACGTTTTTGAAAAAAATTGTAAATACTGTAAACACAGAAGCAACCTTGAAAATAAGCCCAATAGAGTTATTGCAACAGGACTTTCAGAAAAGATTTATTGACACTAGTTCACTGAATAAACTAAAACACGGAATAGTGACATTCGAATAGACTCAAAATGTAAGGGAACATCTACACAAAATTAGAATTGCTACAGAAGCGAAACTCGGCCTATGTGAAGGGGAATTGTATGAGAAAATAATACTTATTGCATTTGAATAGTGACTCAACCGAAAATTATATCGTCTATTAATTGTCAAAAAATTGAAAACCTAGAATTGGCAGTTCAGGAGGTGGAGACAGCCTGTGAAATTTACCCAATTGTCCTAAAACACCAAAAATTATCGATAAATGCCGTAGAACACAAAACACCTATAAGATCGAGAGATTCTTTATTGTGATTTTTCTCCAAAGAATCATCGCCAAAACCCGCTCAAAATCAAAATCAAGCCAAGATATCTACAAGACAAGTACATTTTGTCCCCAATAATCAGCTAACATCACGAAGAGATAACCGACGAGTCAAGTGTTACCCCTGTAACCGATTAGGCCATATAGCAAGGAATTGTTTTGTAAACAACCATTACCGCCCAAATTTTAGGGGAACCAGCAAGCGTTTGTCCAGTGGGACAAATTATAGTGGGTACGCTGCAAGAGGTAATTGAGCAGTTTGAGTTTAGGGTAATGATTTGGGATTTGGTAATTAAACACGAGGTAGTTCCCAAATCCCAAATCAGAATTTCCAACGCAACACGTATCAGTATCGCGGGAGAACAAACCAACCTAAAAACGATTGGAATAGGAATACAAGAGGTAGTTATATTAGCCGACGGCAAAAATATAACAACTCCACTTCGAACAATAATCAAGGACATCAAAGTAGAACAAATGATATTTTGTTCTACTGACATTTTGGGAACATTTGGGAAAACCAGGGAAACGACACAAGCCTTCAAAATTAGTAGGACCAAAATTTGACGGCAGATATTTTTATAGGTCCCCACCAGTGATTAGACCATTTTTAAGGGCAGCCAATAATAAAATAGTACCTATATTTAGTGATTTTAACTTAGCTAATAATTATTTCTCAGCCCGTATAGATTCAGGGGCGCCGGTAAACATGATAAATACATTCGTATTTAACGAATTGCCCAATTATATTACACGACGAACGAGTAATATATGTCCCAACTTGTAGAGTATAACCGGACATGATCCGGAAGTAAAGGGAACTGTGTATCTAACCTTACGCAAAGACAGCAAAAACTTCCGTACTCAATTTTTAATTGGTAAAAAATTTTCCATACGAGGCAATAGTAGGTGCTAATTTTGTGAAAGCCAATAAACTGCTATTAGACGTAGCAAACTCAAAATTCGTCTACCTGAAGGATAACAAAACAATAATAAATAACATAAAAGCGAGTCAGGTAAAGGAGGACATAGGAAATATGAGAGTATAGGGAGAAATAAATTCAAGAAATTTTCTATTTATGGGAAAAACTTGAAAATACAGAACCTGCCAGGAAAGAACCAAAAGATAATATTCTGAACTGAATAAAAGCAAATTATAATAAAAAATGTTATTGATTTTTAGTTCGAAAGACTAAAATTCCCCCAAAATCAATTCAGAGACCCCAATAATCGCAAATGCTAGAACCCACTAATGATAAAAATGAAATTTGTGTTGCCTCACCGTTGGAAGATATCCCAAAAATCTAACGTGTGACGAACAAATTATAAATTACGAAAACGGTGAAGGTTGCATTTGGATAAGAAACACTCACGCAAATGACATGATTAGTCTAAACAAAGGGACATGTTTAGTGGGAATGAAAGTAGTATCGGAAACAGATATAAATAATTGGAAAAATCGGAAAAAAACTTAGTGCTAGAACCCACTCAATTTGACAAGGAATATCTCCTATCAAGAAGTCAATTTCTTGAAAAGTACGAACCAAATAAAATAACAGACATTCTACGGAAACAAAAATTATGCGACATACTGTGGGAATATAAAGATGTGTTTTTGACATCAAAAGACAAACTAGGACAACATTTTATGAACACCCGATCCAAACTACAATCCAAACAATCCAAACTCAATTCGACAAGGAATATCCCCTATCAAGAAGTCAATTTCTTGAAAAGTTCGAACGAAATGACATAAAGTACATTCCACGGAAACCAAAATTAGGCGACATACTGTGGGAATATAAAGATGTTTTTTCGACATCTGAAGACAAAATAGGACTTATCCCATTTTATGAACACCCAATCCAAACTACAGGACTACCTGTGGCAAAACAACCATATCGTATTCCATATAAACATAAAGAGTGTCCAGTAAATAAAATTCAGGTACTCGAATAAACGAGGTTGTAAGACCAAGCATAAGCCCATATTCTGCACCCGTTATTTTAGTGCCAAAAAAAAAAATAATCTAAGGCTAGTCGTAGATTATAGGGCCCTGAACAAACAAGTAGTCAGTGACAAATTTCCACTGCCTACAATAGATGAAATTCTAGATTCCATATCAATTAAAAATAAAATATTTACTTCCCTAGATTTGAAACAAGACTATCATCAAGTTAAAATAGCTATGGGTGATGTAAATAAAACTGCGTTTTCTACAACAGTGTGGCTCTTATGAACATTTAAGAGTACCTTTTGGACTGAAAACAAGTTCAAGAGCATTGTGTAGACCCTTACTTCACATGTTAGAGGGTCTAGATAATATAATTCATTTTGTGGACGATGTAATTTGCACGGACAAGAATCCGGAAGACTATTTAGTAACCTTAGCTAAAGTATTTGGGAATTTTAGAGAAGGTAATTTAAAATGCAGACCAGAAAAAGTAAAAGTTCTTCAGACAAAACGAAATTAGAAGTAGTTGTAACACAAAGACAAATTTTCCAGATGCCTTAAAAATAAAATCGGTTAAAAATCTACCCCCCCCCCAAAAAAAAAAATGTTAAACAATTAAGAGGAATCCTAGGATTAACTAGCTATTTTAGAAAATTCCTAAGGAATTACGCAAAGGTAGCGAAACCACCAACTGACCATACAATATTAAATCCATAAAAAATTACTAGGTAAAAAAAAAGCCCTAAATTCCTTAGATTACCTAAAAAAAGGCACTTATTTCAAAACTTGTCTTTTATATGAGATTTCTCTGAAACCACACAGAAATCTTATATAAAATATTCCATAGGTCTTGTTGACAGGCTGAAAAATCAGTATACAGAAAAGACTACCTAGTTTTGATGCAGCTTCCATATGCACCATGCGACATCCATAATTGTCAGGCCTTACAAAAGAAATTCAGAGAAAATTCTGCTTAGTCAGAAATCTTGGAAATTGACTCAATAATGGCGCTTGTTCGTTTTTGCATTTAGTAATCTTTTTATTTTACGTTCCGACAAAAAATTTACCTTCAGATTAAGGGCAAATTTTTACATGGATTTCAAAGAACAATCTACTTTTAATACATTCCCCTTAAAACACCCTCTCTCTCTCTGTCTCTCTCTGGTCTTTCTTCGATGATGATATTCTTGCTGCTTTGGAACATGGTCAAAGCACTCAAAAGGAATCTTTGTCACGTTTGAATTCTTTTGATTCGAATCTTCAATTTAGAATAAAACTAGACAGCTCCATTTCTTGGATTCTTAATTATAAAAAATACTCCTATTCTTGGAATTTTCATTATAAAAAATACTCCTATTCTTGAATTTTCTATATATAGAAAACCGAACCACAAGGATTAGTATCTACATTTCTCGCCAAATCACCCTCCTTCTGTGAAAAGATGGATAGTAATTTCTTTTGTCGGCAGGGTTCTAAAAATCTGTTCACGTCACCATGTAAAATCTGAATTAGATTACGTTAAATATATTCTATGCTGCAATAGTTGCCTAATCAGCCTTATTGAAAATGTAATAGATATAATGAATAAAAAAGGTAATACAGGAAAATAGAGAAACCGCTCTCCTTGATTCAGTCACAGCGACAATTGAGGAAAGCTTTCCCTACATTACTATACGTCTCAAAACGCAACAACAAACTTGAAAAAAACATTATTCCTCTGTTTTTTTCAAAACTAAGCCAAAAATAGTACATTTTTCCAACTAGGGAAAGGATCAAACTGACCCTATACTGTGTAGTTGTGTATACAGTGTCCCGTGTCAACAACTAGAGGAACAATTTTATAAACACAAGATTTCAATTAGTCCCTAAGATTTGAAAATAAAAATGAAAATGACAACATTGATTCAGTTCTGGCCCAGTATATATTCGGGAATCCTAACCATTTACGTCTTTTTGAAGAGATAACTTTAATATTTACTTTAAATGGCCTACCACAATCTTTGAAAGAGACAATTGGGATAAAATATATGTATATATATATATATATATAGACAGAAATTTGGTTACAAATATAGACAGAGGAGATATTTCCTGAAGGCTATTCTTTTCCAGACAAAACTGCCAACAGATTGAGCAGTTCTTAGCAAATATTCACTCAGTGAACATCTCTATTTGCACTATACCATTTTTTTCAACCGGATTAACTCTGACAAGTAAATTCTTTGATCTTTTTTCAATGAATTTGGAGTAGTAGCATCATCTTTGCAAACGATGTACAAAATTGGATGCGAATTTTCTCGGGCATTCGTTTATCTATTTTCATGAAAATTATAAACATCATTGAATATAAATGTGATTTATTTATTGAATTTCCGTCTTTCTCATCAACTGAAACCATCGAGTGTTCTTCATGGCTTGGAAAATGATTTTGATTTATTTATTGAATTTCCGTCTTTCTCATCATCTGAAACCATCGAGTGTTCTTGATGGCTTGGAAAATAATTTTGATTTATTTATTGAATTTCCGTCTTTCTCATCATCTGAAACCATCGAGTGTTCTTGATGGCTTGGAAAATGATTTTGATTTATTTATTGAATTTCCGTCTTTCTCATCATCTGAAACCATCGAGTGTTCTTGACGGCTTGGAAAATTATTTTGATTTATTTATTGAATTTCCGTCTTTCTCATATTCTGAAACCATCGAGTGTTCTTGATGGCTTGGAAAATGATTTTGATTTATTTATTGAATTTCCGTCTTTCTCATCATCTGAAACCACCGAGTGTTCTTGATGGCTTGGAAAATGATTTTGATTTATTTATTGAATTTCCGTCTTTCTCATCATCTGAAATCATCGAGTGTTCTTGATGGCTTGGAAAATAATTTTGATTTATTTATTGAATTTCCGTCTTTCTCATCATCTGAAACCATCGAGTGTTCTTGATGGCTCGGAAAATGCTTTTGATTTATTTATTGAATTTCCGTCTTTCTCATCATCTGAAACCATCGAGTGTTCTTGATGGCTTGGAAAATGATTTTGATTTATTTATTGAATTTCCGTCTTTCTCATCATCTGAAACCATCGAGTGTTCTTGATGGCTTGGAAAATGATTTTGATTTATTTATTGAATTTCCGTCTTTCTCAACATCTGAAACCATCGAGTGTTCTTGATGGCTTGGAAAATGATTTTGATTTATGTATTGAATTTCCGTCTTTCTCATCATCTGAAACCATCAAGTGTTCTTGATGGCTTGGAAAATGATTTTGATTTATTTATTGAATTTCCGTCTTTCTCATCATCTGAAACCATCGAGTGTTCTTGATGGCTTGGAAAATGATTTTGATTTATTTATTGAATTTCCGTCTTTCTCATCATCTGAAACCATCGAGTGTTCTTGATGGCTTGGAAAATGATTTTGATTTATTTATTGAATTTCCGTCTTTCTCATCATCTGAAACCATCGAGTGTTCTTGATGGCTTGGAAAATGATTTTGATTTATTTATTGAATTTCCGTCTTTCTCATCATCTGAAACCATCGAGTGTTCTTGATGGCTTGGAAAATGATTTTGATTTATTTATTGAATTTCCGTCTTTCTCATCATCTGAAACCATCGAGTGTTCTTGATGGCTTGGAAAATGATTTTGATTTATTTATTGAATTTCCGTCTTTCTCATCATCTGAAACCATCGAGTGTTCTTGATAGCTTGGAAAATGATTTTGATTTATTTATTGAATTTCCGTCTTTCTCATCATCTGAAACCATCGAGTTTTCTTGATGGCTTGAAAAATGATTTTGATTTATTTATTGAATTTCCGTCTTTCTCATCATCTGAAACCATCGAGTGTTCTTGATGGCTTGAAAAATGATTTTGATTTATTTATTGAATTTCCGTCTTTCTCATCATCTGAAAACGTCGAGTGTTCTTGATGGCTTGGAAAATGATTTTGAGATATTTATTGAATTTCCGTCTTTCTCATCATCTGAAACCATCGAGTGTTCTTGATGGCTTGGAAAATTATTTTGATTTATTTATTGAATTTCCGTCTTTCTCATCATCTGAAACCATCGAGTGTTCTTGATGGCTTGGAAAATGATTTTGATTTATTTATTGAATTTCCGTCTTTCTCATCATCTGAAACCATCGAGTGTTCTTGATGGCTTGGAAAATGATTTTGATTTATTTATTGAATTTCCGTCTTTCTCATCATCTGAAACCATCGAGTGTTCTTGATGGCTTGGAAAATGATTTTTATTTATTTATTGAATTTCTGTCTTTCTCATCATCTGAAACCATCGAGTGTTCTTGATGGCTTGGAAAATGATTTTGATTTATTTATTGATTGTCCGTCTTTCTCATCATCTGAAACCATCGAGTGTTCTTGATGGCTTGGAAAATGATTTTGATTTATCTATTGAATTTCCGTCTTTCTCATCATCTGAAACCATCGAGTGTTCTTGATGGCTTGGAAAATGATTTTGATTTATTTATTGAATTTCTGTCTTTCTCATCATGTGAAACCATCGAGTGTTCTTGATGGCTTGGAAAATGATTTTGATTTATTTATTGAATTTCCGTCTTTCTCATCATCTGAAACCATCGAGTGTTCTTGATGGCTTGGAAAATGATTTTGATTTATTTATTGAGTTTCCGTCTTTCTCATCATCTGAAACCGTCGAGTGTTCTTGATGGCTTGGAAAATGATTTCGAGATATTTATTGAATTTCCGTCTTTCTCATCATCTGAAACCATCGAGTGTTCTTGATGGCTTGGAAAATGATTTTGATTTATTTATTGAATTTTTGTCTTTCTCATCATCTGAAACCATCGAGTGTTCTTGATGGCTTGGAAAATGATTTTGATTTATTTATTGAATTTCCGTCTTTCTCATCATCTGAAACCATCGAGTGTTCTTGATGGCTTGGAAAATGATTTTGATTTATTTATTGAATTTCCGTCTTTCTCATCATCTGAAACCATCGAGTGTTCTTGATGGCTTGGAAAATGATTTTGATTTATTTATTGAATTTCCGTCTTTCTCATCATCTGAAACCATCGAGTGTTCTTGATGGCTTGGAAAATGATTTTGATTTATTTATTGAATTTCCGTCTTTCTCATCATCTGAAACCATCGAGTGTTCTTGATGACTTGGAAAATGATTTTGATTTATTTATTGAATTTCCGTCTTTCTCATCATTTGAAACCATCGAGTGTTCTTGATGGCTTGGAAAATGATTTTGATTTATTTATTGAATTTCCGTCTTTCTCATCATCTGAAACCATCGAGTGTTCTTGATGGCTTGGAAAATGATTTTGATTTATTTATTGAATTTCCGTCTTTCTCATCATCTGAAACCATCGAGTGTTCTTGATGGCTTGGAAAATGATTTTGATTTATTTATTGAATTTCCGTCTTTCTCATCATCTGAAACCATCGAGTGTTCTTGATGGCTTGGAAAATGATTTTGATTTATTTATTGAATTTCCGTCTTTCTCATCATCTGAAACCATCGAGTGTTCTTGATGGCTTGGAAAATGATTTTGATTTATTTATTGAATTTCCGTCTTTCTCATCATCTGAAACCATCGAGTGTTCTTGATGGCTTGGAAAATGATTTTGATTTATTTATTGATAAGTGGTGTAAGAAAGAGAATAAAAATAAAGAGAGTTTTCAAAGTTGGAAGAATTTAATTATTAGTAGAATAAGAAATAAAATATATTCAACTTAAAAAATAGTAAGACTAAATCATTATTTTATAATACGAAGATTAAACAAGCAATTGCTAATCTAAAGAATGAATTTTTAATTGTGCCAGTGGATAAAGCTAATAATAATTTTACCATAATTTGTCAGAAGCTGTATTGTGATATCTTAAAAAGAGAATTATGCACAACTAATGTTTACGAAAAGGTAAATATAGAGGATGAGAATTTAATTGAAAAGACTGAAGAAATACTTTTTTAAAATTTTAATATTAAAATAAATGACAATGATAAAAAGTTCCCTTTCCTATATTGGACTGTAAAATTTCATAAGAATCCCCTAAACCACGGTTTATTGATGGAGCAGCTAAATGTCCAATCCGCATTGCTGCTACTGACCTCTCTTTAATTTTAAAGGAAATTGTAAATAAACTTAAAACCTATTGCTCTGGTATTAAAAAATTTTCGAATTTTAATCCATATTGGAGTGTTAATAATTCACTGCAGGTGATAGATTCTTTAACAATGGTTTCAGCTAAAAGAATTGAGTCTTTCGATTTTGCGACAATGTATGCTAATTTTTCACTTAATGTAGTGTTTGATAATTTAAAAACTGTTATCAAGAAATCTTTCCTCTTATCTAGTAAAAGGTTCTTAAAAATAGACACTTATATTAAAAAAGCTATATGGACAAATTGCTTTAATACTACAGTTAACTTGAGATGTTACAGCTTGGATATGATTTTTGAGTTATTAGAATTTGTTTTATACAATACTTATATAAGATTTGGTGGTGATTTGTACAAGCAAATTGTGGGAATTCCCATGGGAGGAATGCCAGCCCATTTATAGCTGACTTGTTTTTAAGTCAACTAGAATATAAATATATGATGGATAAGAATAATCCAGTTAATTTAAAACATGTTTTGTCAAATAAAAAAAGATATTTAGAACATATTTTGGTCTTAAATTGTAAGGATTTCATTGATATTTCTAAAAATATATATCCATCAGAGCTTATTCTTAAGCCTAGTCATGGCGCTGGTCATGAAGATCATTTCTTAGATTTAAATATTAATATTTGTGATAATAATAAATTAAGTTTTAAAATGTATAATAAAACGGATGATTTTGATTTTGAAGTGATTAGTTTCCCATTCCCTGAAAGTAATATACACTCAAATATCACATATTCAGCGTTTTTCTCACAGTTACTTCGTTATGCAAGGATTTGTAGTAATTATATTGATTTTAAAAATAGATGTAAAATCTTAAGCCAAAAATTGATATCAAGAGGTTTTTCTGCAAATAAATTAACTTGGCAATTTAAAAAATTTAGTTTTCATTATAGCGAACTTTTAAATAAATATCAAAAGAATTATCTAGAAATACTTAAAGAAATTTTCAATTAATTTCGGAGGTTCAAGAAATGTTGTTGCAGCGCCATTTATTTTAAATTGTGTTTCAAATTGAGTGGATTTTTTTAAAAATTAGCCACATGGTAAAGATGAATTCTATAATTGTTTAGTTCATTCAGGTTTTTTGCAATGTGTTAATATTTGTGATTTGGTAAAATTTATTATATTTAGTTTACCTATTGTTGCTAAAAAGAGGGATATATTAACAGGATAAGCTTGTTTTGGTGTTACTTGGTTGTTTTACATTTGCTATTTTTTTTCTTTAATAGGCATTTTTTTTTTTTTTTTTTGTTTGTGTTGTTGCATTGGTGATTTCTCTTTTCATGATATATATATATATATATATATATATATATATATATATATATATATATATATATATATATATATATATATATATGTATATATATATATATATATATATATATATATATATATATATGTATATATATATATATATATATATATATATATATATATATATATATATATATATATATATATATATATATATATATATATATATATGTATATATATATATATATATATATATATATACACTTATATATTATATATATATATATATATATATATATATATATATATATATATATATATATATATATATATATATATATATATATATATATATATATATATATATATATATATATATATATATATATATATATATATATATATTTTTATATATATATATATATATATATTTATAAACAGAAATTTGGTCACAAATATAGACAGAGGAGATATTTCCTGAAGGCTATTAGTTTTCTTGACAAAACTGCCAACGGATAGAGCAGTTCTTAGCAAATATTCACTCAGTGAACATCTCTATTTGCACTATACCATTTTCAACCGGATTAACTCTGACAAGTAAATTCTTTGATCTTTTTTCAATGAATTCGGAATATTGTCATCATATTTACCAGCGATGTAAAAAATTGGATGTGAATTTTCTTGGGCGTTTGTTTATCTACTTTCATGAAAATTATAAACATCATTGAATATAAAAGTGGTTTTGAAAAGTGGAAAGCGATCAAGACAAAGTGATTTAGAGGATTCAAGAAGATCCACGGAATCAACTTATAATATCTCAAAGTGAGATAAAATCCTCAAAATAGTCGAAGCAACTAAAATGGATGTTTCAGAAATAAAAATGGAAATCATTGATATTAAATCTTGTTTAGAGTCCCTAATATCTCGCGTTTAAAGTCTAGAATTAGCGAAAACGACCCATGAAAATGAATTATCTAGTATTAAGAAGGAAGTAACGGCATTACGAGAACAAATTGAAAAGGAGCCTGGTCTAGGTGAATTAGCTTCTAGAGTACTTGCGGTAAAAAAAGATGAAGGAATGAACCTTATTGAAGGAATGAACCTTACTCTCCTACGCCGATTTGAGGCAATTGAGTATACACATCGGTTTATCAAAATCCTGCTTCAGGATTATGAGGATAAATTCTGTATACTTCAGGGAAACAAGAAATTACTTGAACACCCGTTCGGAAGAGTAGCAGGATGTGAATCCCCTTGTATTTATATAAAAGCTGATGTAACAATAGAAGTTCGTGACATTCGCAATTCCGTCAGAATTAAACAAAAAGAATTTAGAGAAAAGGGAATTAGTGCTTGGATCCGCTCAGTAGTCCCAACTGTAATAACTGTAATATGCTTAATTGATATTGAAGAAAAAGTAAAGCATAAGTGCTATAAAGGCTTATAAGTGAGATACATATATGAGAAATAAAAGTAGTCGCTTAGTATTTCTTTAATGAATTTATAGCTCATCATGCGTATTTGTGATTTATGATCTTGCTCATGTATCAGTGTTAAATTGTGCTCGTCTTGAAAAGGTGAAACAAATAATGGCTGAAATTAATAAGAAGGCAAGAAGAGATTCTTATTTTTATTTTATTTTTCTTTGTTCTTATTTTAGAAATATTCGTCCGTGTTCTCTTTTTTTAGTTTCGTCTCCTCTTTTTGTATTTACATCGGCTCACTGAGGTGAGATGTAGAATTATCATTGAATTGTGATAATGGATGATTTGTATATTTTACTAATCCCAGCTGGTAGGTTGGAGGAACTGGAAAAATATCCTCTTGATATTAAGAAATATTTTCAAAAATCTTTTGTCACAAGATCAAGATCCTTATTTTGTACCTAAAAAAAATATTTTTGTTTTTCCACCTTTAGATAATAATATAAAACAAATGTTATTTTGGAACTGTTGAAAACTAAATAGCAGACAAGATTTTTTTCATGATACTTTTAAAATATCTTCAACGAACGTGTTAGGAATTTGCGAAACTTTTCTTGATGAAAATAATGCATCGCAACATTATGAAAATTATCGATTTTTCGGTATTACTCGCAAACATATTAGGAAAGGAGTAGGTATTTTTATACAAAATGATTTTAACATCTTCTTTACGTAATGAATTTATGATTTGGAATTATGAAATTTTATTTTAGAGTTGTTTAGTAGAAGTGAAGGATGGGAGAAATACGTACTTGGAAATTTTAGTATATCAGCCACCATCATCTAGTCTTCAAGGGTTTTTAAGACAATATGAGTCATTGTTAGATGCTCTCACCCAACGATACCGTCCAAATTATGTAATGGGAGATTTTAATGTTGATTTAATGCGTCATAATGCTTTGATAGCTAATAAAGGATTGGAATTTTTGAACATTTCATTTTCGCATTGTTTGGTACCTACTTGCTTACTACCGCCAAGAATTTGTGATAACCATGTAATTCTTATTGAAAATATTTTTATAGAAAAAATTACTTTGATGACCATGTTATTTTAAATCATAGTCTGATCATTGTGTTGTTGTTTCTGTCTTCTCTGGATCAGGAATGGAGCGCGAAAAGAGACCAAATAAAAGTTACAAGAGGGTAATTAACCAGACAAAAATAGATGAAATGAAAATAAAAATAAGAGATATACATTGGAGTGATCTATTAAATACTGAAGACCCAGATCCGTCAATTGTTTTATTGTATAGTAAAATTGACCGAGTATGTCCTTCAGTATTAAGAATGTCAGGAGTTTCCTCGTAAGCCATGGGTTACTCAAAGCTGGTAAAATAGTTTAGAAGAAAAAAGGATTATATAAGGTGAAGATGCAGCATACAAATGAAATTAATATTGGAAACATTAATAAATATAAAAATCGGTTAAGTTTTGTTCTCAGAGACGCAGAAGCAAAATATTATCAAAGAAATTTCGTGAATACGATTCACTGCGGAGAACGTGGAAAATAATTAATGAAAGAATAAATAATGTCAAAACAAGAAATATTCCACCCTACATAACAACTAATGAAGGAGTTAAAATAACGGAAAAGAGAGTAATGACAGAAGCATTTGCTAAACATTTTAGGAAAATTGGACAAGATTTGGTGGATAAAATTTCTGTCGAAACACATAATCATAATCACTAAAGAAGCTTTTGATACAATAGACCATGCAATTCTTTTTGATAAATTAGAAATAATAGGAATTCGTGGAATAGCTCTTGATTTAGTGATATCTTTTTTATTAGAAAGAAGATTTACCGTCAAAGTTGATGGGGAATAATCTCGTATTTTTCCTTTAGAAAATTTAGAGCTCTTCAAGGGTCTGTATTGGGGCCGTTACTTTTTTATATACATAAATGTCCTTCCAAACTGCATTTCTTCGGACCATTAATTACCAATATTGTTTGAAAATAACAGAGCAGTTAATTTGAAGTCGGGCAACGAATTGGACCTACGAGCAGCCCTCGAAACTATTGCTTTTAATGTAAATTCTTCGTTTCCTGCTAATCGACCTAAACCTAACCTAGAGAAGTCGGAATTCGTTATTTTTTGAGAGGTTTGAGAGCAGTGAATCTTCTGTTATTTAAAACTATTAGCATTGGAACTTCCTCCATATAAAGAGTGGATGTATTTAGATATTTAGGTATCTAAATTGATCCAACTCTGTCTTTTAAGGCGCATATTAGTAAACTTGAGGCAACAGTGTCCCAGAATCTGAATTGTTTCCAGAAAGTAAAGTTCCGGTTTTATTACAAAATAATGACAAAATTGTATTTTTCATAAATTGAATACTATTTTCAATATTACCTGACCTTTTGCATGCTGACATTCCATTCACATTTACGAGGACTCCAAATTGTCCAAAACAAATCGATGAGAATTCTGAACATTTTTTTTAATACACCCTAGGAGGACAAAAGAATAATCTGAAACCAAAACAACTATTTTATTTCTTTATATTCTTCATTTACAACAAACTTTTCACCTTAATATAGGCAAATGGTTTTTAGATATCCATAGAGAAAAAGTTTTTGATAACAAGAAACTTCGGTTGAAAATAAACATTGCCATTTATCAAGAGCAAGGAATAATTTTATTTTTCCTTTTATTAAAAATGAGAGATCAAGACTAAGTTGAAGATATAAAGTTCTTGACAATGCCAATAAATATAAACTATTTGATTTAATAAGTGAGTCACCATCACTCTATACATAGGAAAAGAAATTGAAAGAGATATTTCTTTCTGCCTGTTATAGCGGGGACTAAATGTAAAAGTGAATTATTTCTGAATTAGTTTATAAGTCCCATCCATGTCTCCACGAGTCAATTTTTTACGCCTCTTTTCTCTCTCACTCACTCTCTCTCTCTCTCTCTCAATCTCCTTCACTCACTCTCACTCTCACAGGGTAGATAAACAATATCTCACGAAAAGACTGAGGGTACTCGACTGAAACTAGGACATGCTGAGGGGGTGATGGAATATAATAGATGCTGGAAGGATGGAAAAAATCCTCATCTACATTCTTTTAAATTCCTTTGACATTGATCAAAATTATGAAATATTCAATTTGTTTAAAATAGTCAAACGTCAAAAAACTACGTTTCCAGGGCAAATATGCCCACCGAATCCCCAGGGGAAGAGTTGTGGATAGTACAATTTTCCAATTCTATACAAAAAGGATATCATATCGAGAAAGGGTTAATCTTTCATTTTTTCTAAGAAGGCTAGAGATATCAATAGAGATATTGGGCAGGTCAAATCTCCACAATTATACAATTTTCCCCTTATGCTTTAAAACTAAAAAAAGAAATATGCTTATGACTGTGTTTATGCGAACGGTCGTTCTTTGTGTAACCTTGCTTAATAGACTAAATATGATCGAATAAATTCTACAAAAGAAGAACCAGATGAATCTCAAGCGAGCGAGATCTCAAAAATCAATATCGAGGTATCTTAAAAATCAACTTAATTCATCCTCATAGATAAGGTATAATGTCTGTGACTGCGAATGCTAGATACTGAGAGGGAAAAAACAATTTTGCCTTTTATAACTGTATAGTCTTCGGTTCATAGGAATACCTTTTGATCCATCAAGTTGATATATTCTAGCCTCTTCTAAAAATATGTAATATTTTGCTTAATTAGGAATACCTATAATCTAAATTAGTCTCAACTGTAAAATCTGTAGTTATCAATGCAAATGTACTTTGTTTGTCGATCCAAAATCATCTATTGAGGTTCCAAAAACAGTTCGGTTACTCTGGGCCATGGTCGTCTTTTTCTAGGTTACAGCTATCTTGAGAACCCCGATTTAAATGTGTACTGTTTATTTGTATTAAATTTGCTTAGTTCTATAAGTAAACCTTAAATGTATATCGTAAGGTAAAACGAAAAAATATGTTTCTTGTAAAAGAAAGGTGATTTTTTATAAATACAATGAGCAATATTGATCCTTTATGTAAACGTGGATTCAATTACATGTAATTTTAACACATTTGTCAATTTAAAGTCTAAACAAAACTTTTAATACTGACTACTATATGAAATCCTCTTGAATGGCACTTGGCACAGGTAATTTGAAACACGAGGTAGTGAAATTTGAACTAACGCAAAACGTGGGAGAGTACTAACATTAAAATTAGAATCTCAGCAGAAGCACGATACGGTACGGACAAGGGGAAACTTTATGAAAAAGTAATACGTAATGCGATAAAACATGGACTAATCCCTAAATCATAACGTCTTTCAATTGCAGTAATCTTGAAGATTTGGAATTGGCAGCTCAGAAGGTCGAAAGTATATGTGACACAGTACCTATTGTCATAAAACACCAGAAACTATCATTCAATAAACTAAAAACAAAAATCCGAAAACTTTCAAGATATCCTTCTCCGAGATTTTATTCAAGAGACCCCTCACCAAAACTCAATCTAAGTCAAAGTTAAACCCTATCAAGACCAAGACTAGTACATTTCACATTCAATAGTCAATAAAGATCACAAACTAATGATCGACCCATAGGATGTTATGCATGTAACCGCGTGGGTCATATAGAAAGAAACTCTCACAAATAACAGTTACCCCCCCCCCAGTTTTATAGGAATGAACACTCGTTTGTCGAGGAGGACATACTATAAAGAGTGCGCCTTGAGAGGTTACAGAGGGAACACCGCCTTAACAAGAGGTAACTACCAAAATACAAATTAAAATTTTCAGCACGAGATATCTCGGGAAGAACAAATCACCCTATGAGAAGCTGGAATACCAGGGATAACTACGCAAATCCTCGAGTAGAATATAATAGTTCCAGCTGGAATAATAGTCAAACAAACGAAAGCGGAACGAACCAACACTTTACACTTGAAACTACCCTCCAAAACGGGGCGGTACTACTCTTAGAGATATTTCAGAAGGGCATAGACACTCAAAGTTTAGAATTTTACCTGTACTTTCTGTGAGTGATGAAATGGGTGTCCCATTCATCAGCAATTTGATTCATGAGACTATTAAGCTTTTGTATCATGCACAAGTAAAGGACTTTTTTCCAGGCATGAACCTGTGGAGGAATTAGCATTGAGGCTGGGAGTGAGGAATATAAAATCATATCCCTGCACCGTCACCATGCTAATTTTGAAAGAAACTAATAAGGAAACGTTGAAAATATTCTAGAACTGAAGCTGACGTAAATGTAATAGGCAAAAATGGTTGTACAGTACTTGGAAAATGTGATGCTGCAATGGGGTTTATTTTTAGTGGGCCATTGAAAAGATATTTTATCGGTGAAAGTTATTCTTCAGCTATTTATTTAGCTTCTCTAGACCTCGTCGTGCACATTATTAAAATGAAAGCGACAAATTCATTTATCAGTGCAAAAAATTGTTATTACACGGTATAATAACACCCTCAATTGATTTTTTGATGAGGATTTAAGTGAGCATAAAGATCAATGTAAGACAGAAAATAAAAATGATGACAAAGAAGTTTCGTGAATCGAATATTTCGCTTTAAGCTGTTTTGACACAGGGGCCAGCTGGTTAACAGTACACATGAGGAATTAAACCATTTCAAAAGCTTCAAAATGGGAAACTTATGGAGTGGAACTTCCTATTTTCTCTTACATGTTGAAGAGTTAGTTCAGAAATGCATGGAAATTAGCTTAGATAGTTAGTTTTGATGAGGAAAGTTGTTTTTAATCTAGTAAAATTAAGTTTATGTGTTATTTTGTTCGTTTGCCTTTTATTAAATAAAATAAATTCATAAATTGTGTGTATTTGCTTTTGGATTAATATTTTAGTTTGCTAATTTTTAATTGGGACCAGATATACAAAAAAGGGTATGCAGCTGGTGATATTACTAATGATATACAACCATTTTCTACTAAATGCAAATTCAACGCTATGAAGAACAAAACTTCAAGAAATACATATGAGAGAGCGTCTTTTTTTTGAGGAAACGAAAAAATCAAGTGAAAAAATTTGATGACTATTGTATATTCATATATATATATATATATATATATATATATATATATATATATATATATATATATATATATATATATATATATATAGTTCTTAGCCTATAGTTCTTATATATAGTTCTAGCTAAGAAAGTTCTTAGCCACAATTTCCAAGCTTCTTCTAACCACACAAAAATCTTATATAAGAAATTCTATAGGTCTTGTTGACAGACTGAAAAATCAAAGTATACAGAAAAGACTATCTAGTTTTGATGCAGTTTACATATGCACTTCATGCGATATCCATAAATGTCAGCAGGCCCTGCAAAATAAATTAAAGGAAATTTCGCTAAGTCAGAAATCTTGGAAATTGACACAATAATGACACTTGTTCGTCTTTGCATTAAGTTTTCTCTGTATTTTATGTTCCGAGAAAATATTTACCTTCAGATTAAGGGCAAATTTTCACATGGATTTCATAGAAACTCTCTCTCTCTCTGGTTTTTCTTCTTTTATGATATTCTTGCTGCTTGGGAACATGGCCAAGACTCGAAAACACTTTTTGTCACATTTGAACTCTCTTGATTCAGATCTTTAATTCACCATAGACCTGGAAGATTTGAGAAAGCTCTCTTTCTTGGATTTTTAACTATAAAAAATATTCCTTTTCTTGAAGTTTCTATATATAGATAGCTGAGCCACAATGATTGGTATCTTTCTCGTCAAATCACCCTCCTTCAGTAAAAAGAGGGTTAGTAATTTCTTTCGTCGACAGGGTTCTAAGAATATGTTCACGTGACTATATAAAATCTTAATTAAATTACGTTAAAGATATTGTATTATGCAATAGTTGCACTAATTAGCCTTATAGAAAATGTGATAGATTGATGATTAAAAAAGGTAATACAAAAAAATAGAGAAATCGTCCCCCTTGATTCAGTTACGGCGGCAATTGAGGACAAATTTTTCACTACATTACTATACGTCTCGAAACTCAGCGACAAACTTGAAAAAAAAACATTATCCCTCTGTTTCTTTCCAAACCGAGCACAAAGTAGAACATTTTTTCAACTAGAGAAAGGATCTAACTGACCCTAAACTGGGTAGAGGTGTCTACAGTCCCGTGTTAATGTGAGAAACTATACATTGATGAGACCCATCAACAGCTAGGGGAACGGTTTTATAAACACAAGATTTCAATCAGTCCCAGAAATTTGAAAATAAAACTAAAAATGACAACCTTGATTCAGCTCTGGCCCAGCAAATATTCAGGAATCCTAAATATTTAGTTCTTTTGGGAAGAGAAAACTTTACTATTTACTGTAAATGGCCTACCACAATCTCTTATGAGACAATTGAAATAAAAAATATATATATATATATTTCTGTATACACCTTGACTGGGCTGCCCCAGTCAAGGGACACACATGCACGGAAAGGTGTAGCATAAATGGCAGACAGTAACAACGGCAATCAAACGGATAAAATTAACCCTTGACTGGGCTGCCCACTTAATTCAACAATCTGTCTTGGCTTTTTTCTACAATTGGCCATGACTTCCACTTTTCCCACAACTATTCCCTCTTTTGTTAAATTCAAAATTTTCAAGTAATTTAACCCGTAGTCAACCTGCGTGTGTTCCCCAGCGAGAACCTCCAACAGGTACAACTCTAGTTTGGCATTTGTGAAGGGACACACATGCACGGAAAGGTGTAGCATAAATGGCAGACAGTAACAACGGCAATCAAACGGATAAAATTAACCCTTGACTGGGCTGCCCACTTAATTCAACAATCTGTCTTGGCTTTTTTCTACAATTGGCCATGACTTCCACTTTTCCCACAACTATTCCCTCTTTTGTCAAATTCAAAAATCAACGGATCTCGGTTGGCCTCCTGCAATCTGCCTCGACTCTTATGCAAGTGAACTTGCATTTATAAGCCAAGGAATTTGGGCGAGAAACAAAAATTTCAACTGTCTGTAATTGACTACAAAACGTCGACTAGACATGGGCTAGATGGGAACCCCAAATGAGAATGAGTATATTGTTGGTATGTGTGAAGCGGATGGTTACTACCACTTGAGCAATGGTCTAACCATTGACGGCTTTAAGGATTCGTGCTCTAAGCGCGGCAAACATAGGCTCAATGAAATACCCTATGAAAGAGGTATATGGTGTTGGTATGTGCCTATAGCAATGGCCTAGCGCTAGAACAACGGGTCTAACTAGCCTCGGCTTGAAGGCATCCGTACCTCAAGCGGTGAACATGGGCAAAAGAAAGGAACTACATTGTTGGTATATGTTTAGCAATTGATTGCCGCTAAGGAAACAGTCTAACCATTCAACGGCTTTAAGCATCCGTACTCTAAGCGGTGGGCATAAGCTAGATGGGATGACTGTCTGATATTTATTAGGGAAAGAGAGCGAGAGAGAAGCTTGTATGCTCTACAGTGGATATTCTCTATCAATAACCAAATTTCTGTATATATATATATATATATATATATATATATATATATATATATATATATATATATATATATATATATATATATATATATATATATATGTATATATATATATATATATATATATATATATATATATATATATGTATATATATATATATATATATATATATATATATATATATATATATATATATATACAGAAATTTGGTTATTGATAGAGAATCAGAGATATTTCCGTAAGGCTATTAGTTTTCCAGACAAAACTGCCAACGGATTGAGCAGTTCTTAGCTAATATTCATTTAGTGAACATCTCTATTTATACTATACACTTTTCAACCGGATTAAATCTGACAAGCATATTCTTTGATATTTTTTCAATTAATTCGGAATAGTAGCATCATATTTGTGGGCGATGCACAAAATTGGTTGTGAATTATCTTGGGCGTACGTTTATCTATTTTCTTGAAAATTATAAACATTATTGATTATACATGAGGTTGGGAAAAGTAGGGAGCGATCAAGAAAAAGTGATTTAAAGGATTCAAGAGGATTCAAAGAGTCAACTAATAATATCTCAAAGTGAGATAAAATCCTCAAAATAGTCAAAGCAACTAAAATTGGTGATTCAGAAATAAAAATTGAAATCATTGACATTAAATCTTGTTTAGAGTCCCTAAAATCTCGCTTCTAAAATCTAGAATTAGCGAAAACGACCCATGAAAATGAATTATCTAGTATCGAGCAGGAAATATCGGCATTACGAGACCAAATTGAAAAGGAGTCTGGTCTAGATTAATTAGCATCTGGAGTCATTGTGGTAAAAAAAATGAAGGAATGAACCTTATTGAAGGAATGAACCTTACTTTCACACACTGATTTGAGGTAATTGAGTATACACACCGATTTATGAAAATCCAGCTTCAAGATGATAAGGACAATTTCTGTATGCTTCAGGGAAACAAAAAATTACATGAATACCCACTCGGAAGAGTATCAGGACGTGAATCCCCTTATATCTATATAACAGTTGATGTAACAAAAGAAGTTCATGACATCCGCAATTCTGTCAGAATTAAACAGAAAGAATTTAGAGAAAAGGGAATTAGTGCTTGGATCCCCTCAGTGGTCCTAATTGTAAAATGCTTAATTGATTATGAAGAAAAAATAAAACTTAAGTGGTATGAAGGCCTGTAAGTGAGATACATGTATGAGAAATAAATAGAAGAAGTCGCTTAGTATTTTTCTAGTGAATTTATAGCTCATCATAAGTATTTGTGAATTATTTGTTCAATTTATGACTGTAGTTGGCTTATAATCTAGCTCATGCATCACTGTTGAATTGCGCTGGCCTTCATATGATGATAGGAATAATGGCTGAAATAAAAAAGAAGCCAAGAAGAGATTATGTTCTTATTTTTTGCCTTTCCTTTTTGCTGTTGCTGTTCTTATTTTTATTTTATTTTTCTTTGTTCTAATTTTAGAAATGTTATTCTTTGTTCTCTTTTTTTACTTTCCTCTTACTCGATCCTGTTACTCGATCAAGCCAAGGCCTTCGATAAAGTTGTCCACGAATATCTTTTACATAAGCTCCAGGCATATTGAGTCCATGCTGAGACTGTGGATTGGATAAGATCGTTTCTGATCGGCCGAATCTAGAAGGTCAAGGACTGTTAAGAGTACATTGTATAATAAAAATTTTGCATGCAAGTTAAGTGGTAATGTTAATTGTAAAACAACCGATGCAATTTACCTATTAGAATGTAATAAATGCTGCCTACAACATGTGGGGGAAACAACTTATAATATATATAAAAGATTTGCTGGACACAAGACAACAGTCAATAAAGAAAAACTAATAACTATGTAGTTCAACATTGTAATAATGGTACGTATTCCATATCAGATATAACTGTCACAATTTTGGAAAAATTAGAGTTAGAAAATTTAAATAAAGAAGAGAAGAATAATAGACTACGTAAACAGGAGGATTTCTGGATCCATACTCTTGGTACAGCTTATCCTTTTGGGCTAAATTATCTTGTAGCAAAATATGGCGACATGTCTCATGTTGTTGTTAAATGTATTGATGATTTTATGGACCATCCTTCTTTTACTTGCCCTACTAAACGTAAAAAAACGATCGAGAGGACATAGGAAAAATAATAGAAAAAAATGAATTAGATTTACATATGCTTTCTATAGATCTATAGATCTACTTGAATCTAGGGGTACGATTTCTGTAACAAAATGTCTAAATAATTTATCCAAGAAGAATTTAGTCAAACTTTTCTGGATTGTTAAGAATAATACAGCTCTTTAATATAATTTTAAAATAATATACAATACAATTTGCCTTCTAACTAAAACGAAATTTATTTCAAAAAAGAAGAAGTATGAAAAGATTGGTAATAAGGACAACAGATTATATTTACCTATTAATTTTACTTGTAAGCAGATTGAAGATATTAATTTACCGGAAATTTTAAATCAGCGGGATGTGAAACAGGCCCTTCCTAGTAATTTGAATTATAATGATAGTCCAATTTTAACTTATAAATTTTCAAAAACTATTTGGCAAATGATTTTTAATTATAATTTAATACTTAAAAGATTAGATAGTGATATAAATTGGAAAGCGGTTTGTAACTTTTTTTCGGTTTATTTATTATTTTTTTTTCTTTTTTGGGTTGTTGTTTTGTTGGTGTTGTATGACGCGAGAATTTTAGTTTGTATTTTATTGTCGGGTGATGTGAGGGTTGCTGTTTCGTAGGGACTCCCGGTGAGTTGATTTCTTTTCCTTACATATTTATATTTAGATGTTGGTTAGTATGTTTATGACAAGTCTTATGATTCTTTATTTATTGTATGCCGTTTCCCAAATAACGGGCCATTGAGCCCTTTGGGATATTATTTTTGTTATTGTTATCTTATGAAAATAAATAGAACTTGAACTTGAACTGTAAGCAACTTGGCCCATTTGTAAATCCCACTTACAAACATGTTATAACAGAAGACTTGTCAATAATAAAACAAGATTATCTTCAAATTATAATGAATAAAGGGGCTAATTTCCGTCTTTCTCATCATCTGAAACCATCGAGTGTTCTCGATAGCTTGGAAAATGATTTTGATTTATTAATAAGTGCTGTAAGAAAGAGAATAAAAATAAAGAGAGTTTTCAAAGTTGGAAGAATTTAATTATTAGTAGAATAAGAAATAAAATATATTCTAACTTTAAAAATAGTAACACTAGATCAGTATTTTATAATACTAAGATAAAAGAAGCAATTGCTAATCTACAGAATGAATTTGTAATTGTGTCGGTGGATAAAGCTAATAATAATTTTACCATAATTTGTCAGAAGCTGTATTGTGATATCTTAAAAAGGGAATTATGCACAACTAATGTTTACGAAAAGGTAAATTTAGAGGATGCGAATTTAATTGAAAAGACTGAAGTAATACTCTTTAAAAATTTAATATTAAAATAAATGACAATGATAAAAAGTTCTCTTTCCTCTTTTGGACTGTAAAATTTCATAAGAATCCCCCTAAACCACGGTTTATTGCTGGAGCAGCTAAATGTCCAACCCGCATTGCTGCTACTAGCCTCTCTTTAATTTTAATGGAAATTATAAATAAACTTAAAACCTATTGTTCTGGAATAAAAAAATTTTTCGAATTTTAATCCATATTGGAGTGTTGATAATTCACTGCAGGTGATAGAATCCTTAACAATGGTTTCAGCTAAAGGAACTGAGTCTTTCGATTTTGCGACAATGTATACTAATTTATCACTTAATGTAGTATTAGATAATTTAAAAACGGTTATCAAGAAATCTTTCCTCTTATCTAGTAAGAGGTTCTTAAAAATAGACACTTATAATAAAAAAGCTATATGGACAAATTGCTTTAAGACTACAGTTAACTTGAGATGTTACAGCTTGGATATGATTTTTGATTTATTAGAATTCGTTTCATATAATACTTATATAAGATTTGGTGGTGATTTGTATAAGCAGATCGTGGGAATTCCCATGGGGGGGGGGAATGCCAGCCTATTTATAGCTGACTTGTTTTTAAGTCAACTAGAATATAATTATATGATGGATAAGAATAATCCAAATAATTTAAAACATGTTTTGTCAAATAATAAAAGATATTTAGATGATATTCTGGTCTTAAATTGTAAGGATTTCATTGATATTTCTAAAAATATATATCCATCAGAGCTTACTCTGGAACCTAGTCATGGTGCTGGTCGTGAAGATCATTTCTTAGATTTATATATTAACATTTCTGATAATAATAAATTAAGTTTTAAAATGCATATTAAAACGGATGATTTTGATTTTGAAGTGATTAGTTTCCCATTCCCTGAAAGTAATATACACTGAAATATCACATATTCGGTGTTTTCCTCACAGTTACGTCGATATGCAAGGATTTGTAGTAATTATATTGATTTTAAAAATAGATGTAAAATCTTAAGCCAAAAATTGATATTAAGAGGTTTTCCTGCAAATAAATTAACTTGGCAATTTAAAAAATTTAGTTTTCATTACAACGAACTTTTAAATGAATACCAAAAGAATTACCTGGAAATACTTAGGGTAATTTTCGGTTAATTTCGTAGGTTCGCGAAAATTTGATGCAGCGCCATCTACTTTGTGAACTGTTTATCTAAAAGAGCAGATTTTTCAAAATTAGCCAAATGGTAATGATGAAATCTGTAATTATTTTAGTTCATTCAGGTTTTTTCACAAAAGTTATTATTTGTAATTTGGTAAAATTTACCACATTTAGTTTACCTACTGCCTCTGAATTATTTGTCTTTACTGTTTTTTTGTTTGGTAAATGACGTCTTATATTTATTGACGACATGACTGCCTGTCCACGGATTATTCTTTATGGTTGATTGTGTATGGCTATGCTGTTTGACCTATGTGATTGTATGGATGAGTAGGGTTAAGGCCTCATTCAAGTGCTGGTCTATATTAATTTTTTTTTTTAATGTGTTTGTGCTGTTGCATTGGTGATTTCTCTTTTAGTTATATTAATGATTGTGTGGATGTTCTACAAAAACCCATCACTATCTACGCTGATGACAGCAAACTAATTGGAATTGCCGATGGAAACCTGCAAAATGACTTGAATAGTCTCTCCTTATGGGCTTCAACCAGGATGATGGAATTCAACACATCAAAATGCAAAGTCCTTCATATGGGTCCCCACAACAATCAAATTTCATATTTTATGCTGGATAAATCTGGCACACGTATCCAAGTTGAGGCGTTGAGAGTGAACGAGACTTTGGGGTGATGGTTGACAGGAAGTTTAAGTTCCATGAGCACACTATGCAACAAGTTGCTAAGGCCAACAGAGCCCTGGGACTAATTAAACGAACCATATAATCACGCCATCCTCTGATAATAAGAAAATTATATAATGCTTCACATTTGGACCACATTTGGAGTTGACTGCCCCGTCACAAATTCTCAAAATAAGGGAGATGCGCCAGCCCTAGAGAGCGTACAAAGAAGAGCAACTAAGCTTTGTGCCCCACACCAACAGCTTCCCTACCCTGAACGTCAGCGTCGCCTGAATATACCCACATTGGTTCATCGGCGGCACAGAGGAGATGTCATTTTTGTCAAGAAAATGTACCAAAGCAACGTGGTTAACTCTATTTTTACTCCCTCCCTTGCAACTATGACACGAGACCACTCAATGTAGCTGCAACAGGAGCACTCTAGACGCAGAGAGGACGAACTTTTTCTCAGTACGTGCTGTCTCAACTTGGACTCAATTACTGTCTTTCCAATGACACTATCTCTGGTGAATCGATTAATTCTTTCAAAATGCAGTTGATTTGAAGTGGAGTAACGCGGAATGGAAGTACCAGTGGGAAGCCACACCCCATCACACCCACTAATTGTGTCACCTCATCAATTCAACAGCGAGATGTTTCAAAGGAGGATGCAGTCCACCTTATCTCGCTTTTTTACTCTATTTTTACACTAAAACACCTTTTGATACAATAGAGCATGCAATTCTTTTTCATAAGTTGGAAATAATAGGATTCGTCGAATAGCTCTTGATTTAGTGAGATCTTTTTATTAGAAAGAAGTTTTACCGCAAGGGGTTGATGGGAAATAATTGCTATTTTTCCCTTTGAAAATTTAGAGCTCTACTGGGGTTTGTATTGGGATCGTTATTTTTTATTTACATAAATGTCCTTCCAAACTGCAGGCCTTCGGACGATGAATTACCAATTTTGTTTGAAAATAACAGAGCAATTAATTTGAAGTCGAGCAACGAGGAGGACCTACGAGCAGCCCTCGAAACTGTTGCTTTTTATGCAAATTCTAGGTTTCATGCTAATCGACTAAAACCTAAGCTAGAGAAGTTAGAATTCGTGATTTTTGGGAGAGGTTTGAGAGCAGTGAATTTTTTGTCATTTAAAACTATTAGTATTGGAACTTCCTCTATATAAAGAGTGTATGTATTTAGATATTCTGGCATCTAAATTGACTCAACTCTGTCTTTTAAGGCGAATGTTAATAAACTTGAGGCATTAATTTCAACCTTTGATAACCTATCAATATAGACAGAAATTAAATAGTTGAAATTAAATGTTTTTAAATGCCTGAATTTAAGACAGTTGGACCAAGAGGCCAGAGACAGAGGACAGAAACCTTTAATAACAAATCAATATAGACAGAAATTAAATGAAGTAGGACATTGCTCAGATACAAATGTACAGAAAATGTTTGACACGGTGATGGATGAATGTATCACTTGGGAGAGTGTGAGCATATCTGAAGAGATCACTGTAAATGAGCATATGGAAGCCGTAAAAAACATTGTAAATAAATTAATTCAGGAAAGAAGTAAATTTAAAAAAGAAAAAAGAAAAAAAAGGGCATGGTGTATGACTGAACCAGATATAAAAAAATTAACTATTGGCTTCCGATATCCAATCAAATTTCGGCTTTGAGAGATTTAGTTGCTTTGAGTTGCAACCATTTAATTTGAGAAGAGGGCTAGAGAAACGAAGATAAAAGGAATAAATATGAGAGAGCGTCTTTTTTTGAGGAAATGAAAAAAAACAAGGGAAAAAATTTGATGAATATTGTGCCTGTGACTACTCGTGACTGCAACTGTTTCAAATGGCAAATGATTCCAGGGAATATTTTGGGGAATGTTGAACAAAATCAACTGGTTGCGAAAGGGTAGATAAACATATATATATATATATATATATATATATATATAATATATATAATATATATATATATAATGAGAAGAGAAATTACCAGTGCAACAGCACAAACATTAAAAAAAAAAAGAGAGAGAGAGAAAAGGAAGACTGTTTCCCTACATTAGTGATTAATATAGATCAGCACTTCAATGAGGTCTTAACACTACTCATCCATACAATCACATAGGTCAAACAGCATATCCATACACAATCAACCATAAAGAATAATCCATGGACAGGCAGTCGTGAGGTCAGTAAGTATTTATCGTCATTTACCAAACATTAAAAAAAAAAAAAAATTCAGACGCAACAACCCAACACAAGGGCTCATCAGGAGAATAAACACTTGCCTATAGGGTTTACAAGAAAAACATTACTGCGCCTAAGGTAGGCAGCGGGGTTAATAACTGGCTTTGTATTAAATCAGGAGCTGATCAAGGTTTTGTTCTATCACAATTAATACGGATCATTCTAATGGATTGTGTCGTAAGGAATATGTCCTAAGGCGTATAATGTAAGGGCACATAATCAAATCGGGAATAAAAAATCCCCAAGGTGAGTTAAATTATGATGATGATTTAAGCATCCTAGATGAAAATGACGGCAAAATGAGTAAGCAGCAGCCTCTCCGAAAAGTGTGGCTCCAACCCCTCTTCTAGGGTAAATGGAAGGCAGTTCGTCCGCGGTAGAGGTGGAAGGATATTGTAAAAAGATTAAGGGAAAAGAGAACTTCCTGGGAGGTTGTAAAGAGGGAGGCTTTGAATAGATTCGGATCCGGGAGGAGAAGGCGCAGCTGTGTTGGACTCAGGTGTGTTGGACTCAGGCCTCTCCGAAAAGTGTGGCTCCAAACCCCCCTTCTAGGGGTAAATGGAAGGCAGTTCGTCCGCGGTAGAGGTGGGAGGATATTGTAAAAAGATTAAGGGAAAAGAGAAATTCCTGGGAGGTTGTAAAGAGGGAGGCTTTGAATAGATTCGAATCCAGGAGGAGAAGGCGCAGCTGTGTTGGACTCAGGTGGTTTAGTACAGCAGTAAGCTTTTAGTGGTTCTTCGAAAAAAGAAGAACAACTTGAAATTAAAGACTGGATTAAAGCGTGTCGGTGTATGTCCACTGGACTTGTATGCAAAATTTAGGACTGAATTTCCCTTCAGGATAGCTAATATGCACTTATAAATCTCTGTGTACAATATTATGAAATATAAGTAAATCAGTATATTAAAAAAAAAAAAATAAAAAAAATTCATTAACATTTTTCTGCAATAAGAAGAAAGATTTAATTTCCCCCCACCTCAACTATTATGGCTGAGTCTTAATGAGAGCAGAGATTAAACACATTGATCACTTTTTCAGGAAAAGTTTGCTGACATTTGTTTCATTTTGCATGTCAAATTAGTTAGTCTTTCTATTGGAATTTTGCTTCTAAATCAATTAAAAAATAATCCTTGAGAAAACGCATCCTAAAATATTTTCACATGGCCCCATTCGTAACTACTATTCTTTTGACCCCCCTCCCCCCATCCCTGGAAAATTTCCTCGGGGCACCCATTCTGTCAATGTGACTGAGGTTTGAAAGTAAATAAATGTAAAAATTGGCCTGTAATGAATATTTATTGTTCTAGCTTAAGCTACTGTTAACTTGAAAACCAGTTTCACCTTCCTAATCGCGTTTCTCCTATACCTGTTTTTCCAAAATTCCCTTCTGCTAGATATCATGGTAATGAGAATGCTTCTACTGGGGTTGGTTCTTTCGCTGCACCCTTTGTTCTTTAGTCTCCAAAACCAATTAAGGGTGAAGCTTCCAAAATCGTTTAAAATTTACTAAAATCCTTGTTACTAACCGTGAATGTACAAATTTCCACAAGCTAACTGAATCTGAGGTGAAGGTAGACATTAAGTTCCATGGCTCCCGATAGCAGAACTGGACAAAATTCCAAAAGCAACCAACACTTCAGCCGCACAACTTGTCTTTTGACAGCCTTGTTTTCAGCAAAAGGTAGTTTTAAATGTAAGATTTACAGAGCAGTATCAAATGCAACTTAGTATAGCTTGCTGTTAGAAACATAAATAGTTTTCTGAATTAACATTAAGGCGTAAACTAATTCATTGGCAAGTCATATACTAGCTAAAAATATCATACATAATTTTACATGTACCATTTTATCAGAAGCAAAATAATGTATACCTAAACGCATACTTGATACTCATTGATCATTATAACTATAAAAAATACCATATTCTCATTAGCTGCTTTAACTTTAGGAACACCATGATAGCTACCACCCCTTTTTAGATTCTTTCTATATGACGAATAAAACAGTTTTGAGAGCATTTGACTATTTTCCCAAGACTTGGACAAATATTCTCTTTCAGTTGAAGAGAAGTCACAAAAGTAAAACCCAATTCACTAAAATAATATATAATGACGACTAAAAAGAATATTTTCAGGTAGCGGCATAAAAACTCAATGAACTTTTAGCTCAAATATTTTATTTAAGTAGTAGCATGAGAGCTTCTGTTCTACATTTGGAGTTACTTTTTCCAACACTACAGCAGTCATTTTAAGTTCCCAAGTATTTCAAACAGAACCTTTCGAACATTTATTTCGGAGACGAGTAGCTTCTTACTTACAATTCATTATCACGAGCAGCTTAATCAATCTTTAAACAGAAAATTCAGGTAGCAGGGTACGAAATAAAAATCAACAATTCGTAAAAAATAAGTCACCACAACATTTCTTGGAAGTTTAAATGCTTATTACCCTCGGTCAATCCTTAGATGTTGCTCATATTGTCTTTTCACAATCAAAAACACATGCTTTGTTTTAATCGTATACAACATCCATTTCAACATCTCCTTAAACTTTTACCTTATTACTCTAAGCTTTTTTTATTCCGTATCTAATAAGCCTTCTTATATAAGAGTGAAAAGTTAAACTGGTAAGGATTCAGAAAAGCTATTAAAACAAAAAATCGTGAAACTAACTTTCTGAATTTAATGAAGCAACAATTTTATTAGTATGATGTTTGTAGTCAAAAGGAAACAAACATTTTGTAACCTAAGTAGCAACGCATTACCTATCTTGTAACCTCATACTTGAAAAATATCTTCTAACAATGTTTATTAACGTTTTTTTTATATCTTTTACGCAATTACTTCCTGAGTTTTAGTTGAATAAGTTATGATCAAACAAAAATATAAATAATTCAAGATTGATTTATTAACTAGCCATTGCAAAGGAAATCCTATCCTCACCTGAATAAAAAGATACAAAAATAAATTACAGAGGAAATCTTCCCACCTATATCCCCCTTTAGATTTTAACGAATACTTTTTTCGGAGGTACATTCTTTAGTCTTTTTTATAGTTCTATTGAAGAAAAAACATTAAAAAAAGTCGAATTTTCTGCACAATGTCTCAATTTATGTTTCTAAAAAGGTCATGTTCAGCCATCAATAAAATAAATAGGGAAAGAGACTCCCCCCCCAGATATTTTGCTCTCTTATATATTGAAAAAGGAACTTTTGAGAAGAGGTGTTTTGAAGAAAAAAATTTTGTCTTAATTGGAGATGCTATGAATATTAGCCTGTTAACCATTGACGACTTAATAAAGTCCCCCAATGAACCAAAACCATAAAGAGTTTACCTTCTCATAATAATGGAAACATACATTGCAAACGAGGTAGTTTTTTTTTATACCAGCACAATTGAGAGTTAGTGAATGAATCAAAAGTGCAAACTATTCAATGGGAAATAGATGGGAAATGACCTTTGATGTAAATTCTGCTAAAACTGTTAATACAGTTTTAGAAAACACACAGGGGGTGTTTTCAGAGGGGCGGCGAAAACACATAGAACCAAAGTAGTCATAACCATATAGTTAGAATCCTTTGTCCGAAGGACTGGGGTTTGGTTGCTGGTGTCACCGGTTACATGATTTTGGGACAGGGGTCAGTGACTTGTCTCTGTAAGCTCAGCCAGAGTCGACCAAGCTCTGAATGGATACCTGGAGAAATACGGGGAAAATAAGCAGGAAGGGTTTGCAACAGAACAGGCTGGCTGAATATTTTATTTGGCAATTATATAGAGGAAGATTTTTTTAAACAATGAATTGACCGAAATTAAGTATTAAGAAGTTAATTATTTAATGATGAAATTTAAAATAATTGTTCATAGATTTTGTTTTGACAATGAATAACTAATTGTTATTCCTCTACTAACAAAGCTGACATTATGCAATTTTTGCGGCTTGTTAATTTGTGCAAATTTTGTGAAACTCGTTAGTACTGAACATATAGCTGAATGCATACCGTAGTTGAAATGAATTTTTCAAATTTTGACATGTATATATATATATGATTTTCGGTAATTGCGTGATCAACGTTTTGTTCGTGATATAGTAAAAAATGATATGACAAACAAATAGAGATATACTGTGAAATTGCTTGAATTAATTGTCTATTACTGTTACAGAATATTTACAAAAAAGCAGGGAAATATATTGTGTATGTAATCTATTTTCAATCCTATTGGATAATCAAAAAACGAAATTCAATATAAAGTACAAATTATGAAAATTTTTGTTCTAAAAATCTTAATATTAAATGTTAGAAAAATCTTTGGATCAGCAATCTTGAGGAACGGGTAAATTACCTCAATACAAAGGTTCCCCCTGGGTTGGTCTTATTGTTCCAAAATATTTGTTACTGGGGTTCTATATTTAATTAATGATGTTATATATTAGACAAGTGTAAAGAAAATGAATGTAAATTCAATATTGCCCGTCTAACTTATAAGACTATCAATAAAAGTACAATGAGATTTGTATCAACTTTGAGCTACTGAGACTCAATATATGTTCCTTTTCCAGATGATTAACCTAATGAAACATCCTGAGCTACTCCAGCATAACAGCGAAGAAGAGAATTTCAAAATAAAAGAAAAATTGTCTATGTCTTCAAATAAATATAATAATTTAGAGAAGGCGAAAAAAATTTGAAAAAGCATTTTGATATTATTGTATCAATAAAAAAAGAAACGTTGTATATATATATTTTGACCAGACTTCTAGGTAGAAGATTATTACTTGATTTTTGAGCGTGCCATTACGATAGATTATTACTTATTCTTTCTAGGTAGACGTTACATATGAATAAATTGGAGATCGTAGCAAATAATATATTTTGAAAAAAAATTTCATCAGTTGTCAGAAAAATTATTAAATTTATAGGCAGACAAATTATTAACAAAGCGTATAAAAGAAGTTGGGGACAAGGAACAATTAAAGAATTGTAATATTTAATAACCTTGACTCGGCTACCTAGCATCGCAGAAGCTTTTGTCTAGAATCCCAATAAGAAAAGAGCAACATAAAATAGATGGTAATATTATCAGAAAATAAAGATTGGCTCTGTTCATTTTAAAATAGTTGTCGATAGCAGCTCGAGAAAATTGACAATTGATTGAATAATAAACAAATTATTCGAAATATATATATATATATATATATGTATATATATATATATATATATATATATATATATACGTTTCTTTGATTCAAATGTGGGGTTTAAATTGTTGTGTACTCTGTTTTGCACGAAACCCAATGAAAATACTGTTCTTGGATTTAAATATTTGGTTCAAAATATGTTGTACTCTGTTTTGCAAAAAAAATTGATGAAGATACGTTTCTTTGATTCAAATGTGGGCTTTAAATTTTTCGTGTACTACGTTTTGCACAAAACCCAATGAAAATACTGCTCTTGATTCAAAATATGTTGTATTCTGTGTTGCAAAAAAAATTGGTGAAGATACGTTTCTGTGATTCAAATGTGGGGTTTAAATTGTTGTGTACTCTGTTTTGCACGAAACCCAATGAAAATACTGTTCTTTGATTAAAAATATGTTGTACTCTGTTTTGCAAAAAAAATTGATGAAAATACGTTTCTTTGATTCAAATGTGGGGTTTAAATTTTTTGTGTACTATGTTGTGCACGAAAGCCAATGAAAATACTGTTCTTGGATTCAAATATTTTGTTGAATTTTTGAACCCTCAAATTCACCCTCAGCAGCTCCTACAACTCTCTCTTCTGGTCCAAAAACAACTAAGAAAAGAGTGCGCCCCGTTCAATCAACAGAGACACCAGTAGATGATACCATAAAAGTATTATTGGAGAATAGAGCGAAGAGGGTTGACATAAACATGTCTTAATATTCATTATCAAACTTTTACCTGATCTTTGATTTACAATTTTGTCTAATTTTTTTTTATTAAACATTTTATCTGATATCTAGTCTCCAATTTTGTTTATTTTTATCACTTGAGGAGAATTCAAGGTGCAGTTAATTTTCTTCCTGTGCTGTTTTGATTAAACAGAATAAAAAAATAGATTACAATATGTGAAACTGATACTGAATACAAATATGTTAATGCAAATTAATTGTAGTACCAAGGCCACTAAGGCCAAATGTAATTTTTTAAACTTGCAGAACGTTACAAAACCATACACTTCTTAAAATATTAGCAAAAATTCAGCAATTAAATTTTTGAAATCATAGAAAATCCTGATATTTAGTAATAAATACACCCAAAATTGAGTCAGGTGGCAAAAATGTTTTTGTTTTGACGTTTTTGGTGCTTCAACAGTTTTCAAATGTTAAGGTTAAGAAAATTGATAGCTAAATACACCGTAACTTAAATTTTCATAGCGATAATGAACATTGTAGGACCTCTTAGAATGAAGAATATTTAATCATCTTTATTGGATGGATAATGTGATGTTTGATTTAGTAGCACAATTATTGACTAGAAGAAGATTAAAAAGTTTGTTAATCAAATTGAATACAGGAATGATCTTATTAAAGTTTTTAATAGTTGATATAATTATAAAAAAAACAGTCCTTTCAAAAAGCAGCTGAAAACTGGAGGATATTAAAAAAACATTTTCCGAAATACTTATGTGTGAAAAAGGCTATTTTAATTCAAGAAAAGAAAACAATTTAAATAAATGTCGTTATTAACTTTACCATGTAATTAAACTAAAGTTTAGGAACTGCTAATAAATACACATCAAGTGAAAGTGCAAGCAGGTATGATTTAAGTAAACTTGGAGCCAATTATTCTATTCTAATTGAGTCTATATTTAAAAATAAACTCCAATTTTAGTTTTAGATGAAGTTTTTAAGTATGCTGAAGGATATTTAAAAATTCAAATAAAAAGACTTGACAATATTAAATTCTCTTGCATCTAGTTTTGGTTCAGCTATTTCTAAATTAGATCAATTATCTCAAAAGCGGTCAAGATTAGTTAAAATAAAAATATTTAAAAAAGAAGGATTTTTATTTCATTTAACCATTTTTATTTCATTACTAAAAAGACCATTTTGTACTGAAAGATTTTGCCATGGAACTGCTCCTGGATCAGAAAAATATTCCATGAACATATTACGCACTTGGATGGCATTTGGGCTAGCAGCATTTCCTGATAAATTTCCTGGTGGTTGTAAAGAAGAGCTGTTACGCCAAGTCCCAGGAATAATATTTCCATCTACTTCTTGGTCAAGTGTGTAACACACAAGTAGCTTTAACAATATGGTCCATTGTATCAAGCTTACAATTAACAGTACTTCTCAGTACCCTAAACTTTACAGATATAATTCCAAATGCGTTTTCTACCACCCTTCTAGCCCGTGACAAACGATAATTGAAAATTCTTTGCTGTGTGGTAGGCTTGAATACCTTGGGTATGTCGCATAAGATTTTTTTGAAGAGGAAAAGCCTCATCTCCAACAAAAATGAATGGAAAAAGATTCTTAGAGTTTAACAAAGATGAGGGATCTGGAATTGGGAGGGTGGCATTCGGCAAAGCACTACCAAAACTAGATCTTGCAAAAATACTACTATCATTTTCTTTACTCTTTGCACCTATGTCTACATAAATAAATTTGTAATGAGCATCTGCAATAGCCATTAAAACAATAGTATAAAACTCGTGAAAATTATAAAAGTCAGATCCAGAGTTGGCTGGGCACTGGATTCCACAGTGCTTCCCATTTATTGCCCCAATACAATGAGGGAAGTTCCAAATTTCATAAGATCCCTAGCAATTGCATAAGTCATCTTTTTCGGGTGGCTTCATTTATATCGGCTGCAAATTCTTCCAAATTGCTTGGCATGTTTGAGTAATAATACCAGAAATGGTGGATCGTCCCATCCTATAATACCATGACTGAGGAGCCATCGAATTTCCAGTTCCAAGATATCTAAAAGTAAAAAAAAATTGTTCAGTGGTTGACAAACCAAGATCTTCTTTCAAGTAGGTGCTTAGGTTTAATCATTCTAGTCAATCATTTATTTAAGCATATACATCATTCATTTAAATCATAGACAAAAATTTATTTAAGCATATAGCTTTTCTTTGTTCAGTAATTTAAGGATTAGTTAACTTAACACAATTTTTAATATATGTTCAATCTACAGTGAAAGTTGTTTTTATGGAAAGTTGAAAGTTGTTTTTATGGAAAGTTGTAAGTTGTTTTGGGTACAATATGTTGTACTCAACAAGTTCTGCAAATGACTTCTAATTTTCATTTAGATGCACTTACTACCCTGGATAAATTCATTTTATTGCTTTTCTGGTTTCATCTGAATTATAAATTTAATACTTTAACACTGAATTATTTGGTTGTATTTGCCAAATGTTATTTTTAAATACAACATGTTAAGGACTAGTAAGTTCTTTTGTAACTTGAGACATGGAACCAAGGGTTCTATTCCATTGTTGTACAGCAGTTACTGATTTAATCCGTGGAGGATAGCAATAACTTGTTTTTGTTTTATGAATAAATTGATGGTGCACCAACTATTATAAAATCGATGATAAGCAGGAAGATGGATTGAAAAGGGGCATAAGTGACAACCCAAACTATAATAGACTTCCAACAACAAAAGATTTTATTGTGTTTAAGGTCACAGACAAAATTTGGTTCGTTACTAAATAATAGGAAAGATCTTTGGAAAATATTCCCATCTTGTGCTGCACCCCATTTTATGTGTTTGTTGAAAGCAGTCCTCCTCCTAAAGAGATATGTTACATTTTAGTAAAAAATACTTTGATTTTGTAAATATTTCCTATATCTTCCTTCTAAGCATATTTATTCAAAATGAATCAGAATGTCCAAGACTGGGATCCTTCTCATCATTTAGATGGTATTAAGCTCCATGCTGAGCATAAATCAGCATTATCAAAACTGTGCCTTGTGCCTCTTTTTTTGAAGTGCTTTAAGGGATTTTAAATTTTAATTTTTTTCTTGTTTCTTATGCTTATTCAAGTCGGATTTCTGTATAGAGTGTTATAACTGTGTTCTGATCAACTAAAGAAATAGTAATTGCAAAAGTTACAAATGTAAGCTACTCTAGACCCTTCTTCTTTATTTAAGACAAATTAATCTTATATTGAGCCAAAGTACAGGTCAAAAAACATGAAATACTAAACATATTCACCTAAGTAACAGCTAGACGGGCTTTGGCTAACATAGATGCCCTCATTACTGTATCCTGTTTTTGAACATCAGCTTTGATCAGAGTTACAATTGAATCCAATTGTTCTTTGTCCATTCTGTATGTTTAAAAACAGTTCAGAGTCCGCCTATTCCATTTCTTTAGTGAGGGCTCCAAAAAACCCATGGATGTCTCTCAACTGTAAAGTAACAAATAATAACTCACATTATAGCTAAAAAGCCACATATAAAGTTTGTTTTACAAAATTTCAGAACAAAACAAATTCCAAGAAATACAGACATATTTTGTTATGTACAAATTTTATCATTTATACTATAATAATTAGCTAATAAGAACTAACTTAAAATCTAGCAAAAACTTTTTGGAACTGTTACCATAACCTCAAAGAACATCTCTTTCAGAGGTCCTTTGTAATCTTACAACAAAGAACATAGTACAGAAGGGTCTATGAGTCTAAAAAACCCGTTCCAGCAGATGATGAAGGCTTTAGATTAATTTTTAAAGCTATATTTGTCTCAGAAATGAATTTTCTAAGATAGTGAGAATAATCTATTAGAAATTTTTCAGATTAGGGTAAAAAAGCTGATAATATGTATTCTAAAATTTGCCCTAAAGTTATTTGAGGTTATTTTTAAAGAGAGGACAAGAGAAAATCCCAAAACTATAACAAAATCTATTCCACAAAATTTAATAAAAAATACCAATTGCTTTTCAAAAAGGCAAAAAAAGATCTTAATTGCGTCTTTCATGAAGAAAATTGGGGAGCATTTTATGCAGGTGGAACAACCTTATAGAAGATATTGTCCCTGCACTGTCTGTTAAGGTATTAAATGCAACTTTAGGAAAGAAACCACCCACGAAGCTGTAGAAATGTGACTAAGAGGCTTCTTGTTTAACCAATCAAATATGAAAGAACAGTTGGGTTAATTGTATAAGAAGCTTCTACTTTGCATTTGCTCATTTTCATCAAGTGATTCTATAGAAAGGCAAAATATGGATGTGATTTAAGGGAAGTTAACTATCCTATGTAATAAGCCTTGGCAACAGTCTTGCATTTAGCTTCATCTGAGCTAAATGCTACAAGGACAAATTGGTCCTAGCCTAATGGGGTTAGATATAGTGTTAGAATGTATACAAGTCTTTGTTTACTAATTTGGTTAGCATTTATTCTTTTTATGTCTACTTACTTCTGACCCAAAGTTGATTCTTATCACTGAATAATACCACATTAAAAAAGATCAAATAAGTTCTTCAGTCTACACAGGCTAGACTGAAACTTAGTCTAAAGTTTATTTAGCCTATCAGAGTAATTCCAATGGTTGGCAAAGTCCAGGGCAAAATAAGTTCAACACTCTTCTCTTGACTCAAATATAAGCACAAGAAAAAGCCATGACTTGATTTAATGACAAATTAAAAAACAATATATATACTATTTCCTGTAGGCTACTGCAAAGAAACTAGAGAGAAGACTACCAAAACTTTTGTCAAACTTTCCTAATAATTGTTCACTTAAATTAACCCTCCCCTTTAAAAAGTTATTTGCTGAATTTGTAAATGACAACATAACTTTGGTAGGATGAAAGTATACATCAACACATCCCTTAATACTTTTTTATTTTGTTTCAAGATTTTAAAATTGATTCTGTAGGAAATCATATTTTGATTTGTAATTTATGAAAGAACAAAAATATCATGCTATGTAGGCTATTAAATAATATTCTAGCTAAATTATGTTGTCAACTAAGACATAAATTTGCTGGTTTTTAATCTAGTTCTCATATCTCCCCTCATGGGAAAACATATAGCCTAGATTGTATATTTTTTATGCATTTTTCTATATCCTTATTTTTATGTACCTTCTTAGCTATTAGATCGAGTTGAACCAAATATTTGAACATAATGTTGACAAAGTAAAGTGAAGTAGCCTACCTTTAGAAACCATTTAGTCTACACAAAGTAGTCTATGTATTTTATGATTTTTTACAGTTGTTTTAACAATATTATAGTATTTCCTTTGAATGGGCAAAGCAGTACATTAATATTATTTTGTGAATTAGGATGAGTTTCCTTCTATATTGTCACTGTATTCCCACATAAAAATGTTGATGACAGGCTGTGTGTTTTTAGCATCTCAATAGCCTAAAATTATAAGAATAATGGAATCAACCCCTTACAGCATGTATTGGACACACCCACCACCTCTTCTTTATCCTAATTCTTCTACTACGTTCAGCATTGCGTCGTCTTTCCTCTAAAAGAGCATCTACAATCGCCAAATCTTCCAAATCAGAATCCATGTTTGAACTTTTCAAATATTCCACCATCAAAATATTTTCGGCACTAACTTCCTGATTACCCTATACATATAGACGCTTCTTGGCGTGTGAACACTTTTTCTTGGAACCTTTAAGGATTTCGCTATGGGATTTTTATAAAATCCTATACGTGAGAACTTAGCATAACTTTTACTAAAGATAGGTAACAAGCATCTTTGGTGAAGTAACTTAACATCATTATCATCACTACAATAATATATCAACTTTTATGATGGCTAATGCACGGCTCAGACGGCGTTCGTGAGGTTCGTAAACTCGTTGGTAAGCTTCATGAAGTTGCTTCGTTAAACTTCTTTACAACTTTACGACAGCAAATATGAAAGTTAAACTTTGGTTAACTTTTTTCGTGAAGTTGACCAATAGGGAAAGAGTTTCAGAGCAAAACTTTTAAACATATTGAGAAATGTGGAATATTGAAGCTGAAGACATGCTCATTTCCCTAGTCCGAGAGAAGCCTGTCATATAGGCTTCTCAAGGAAAACACAAAGATAGAATATGCATAGAAAATATATTCAAAGAGATTAGTTATGCTATGACTGTTATGTGCCCTCAGTTTGGTGGTGAGTTGAACACTACTTTTGTTGTGTGGTTGCACTTTAGACCATATATCAGATACTATAATATCTGCAAAAGAAGCCACTATTGCTCACTCATTCCTTCAAAGCAGGGGAAACCAGCAGAGGGGTCCAGAGTTCTTTATGGGTGACCACTCATTTGAGAGGTCATCACTCCAGGGACTGATAGCCAATTCTTGAAATCTGAATGATCTCTTGATAGAGTTATTACCTATTCTTTAAATCTGGCTGACCTCTCTATAGACTGATGATCCAGTCTTGAATCTGAGTGATCAGTCTGAAGAGTGATGGCTCTGACTGTGCCATCACTCCACAAAAAGATCACCCAGATTTCAAGAGTGGGCCTTCAGTCCCTGAAGTGGTGACCTGTTAAATGAGTGATAACCCAGAAAAACCTGTGGACCTCACTGGGAACCAGTACAAAGCCATATGATTTTAGGTACCATATTCCAAGTGTTTTACTTTGGCTTGTCTAGTACTTGGCATACTGGGCTACCTCACTATTAATTATTTGCACATACCCCTTTTCTGAATGGTAGACAAGTCTACCACAGACACACACCTGATATAGAAATAGATTATTTGTCGCATTTGGCATACCCAGTGCATACTCTTCGCATAATGTTTCTAACAGTTGGCACACCATATGCTGGCCTAAACATTCCTAGTTTTGGTAAAATTCTAGTTAATGGACTTCTTAGGTTTAGGTTAAAAAAATTATTCTTTCTGGGATGGGTCTATAGGCTAAAGTATGTCCCGGGAAGGTATTTTAAAGTACCCACCTCCACTCCTTCTCCTTCTAGAGGACCCTGAAATTTGCCTACATGATAGGTCTATATTTATTGAAATTTTGACAAAACAACATTTTACCTTAATTTTTTATTATTAGTTTCTTTTTCTCTGGCCTTAGTTCTGAAAAGGCAATTCCTATTAATTCAGTAAAACTGAAGGTCATAACACTGGCTTTCTAAATTTAGGAATACTCTTTTGTGCTACCTCCTTATTGGTTAAATATAAGGCTGACATTATTTATTCTCCATGAATTTGTTTGTGTGATTTCATTGATGTCAGTTGCTTTCTGTCAAAAATATATCTATTTTTTAAATCAAGCTTCTTCTTTTGTGAAAAAAAATATGAATTGTTGTTCTTTTTACATGTTGTATGAATATTGCTGATTGTCTGTATGTCCCAGGAAGGTCTGGAAGAAGAAATCTGGGGACAGTAAGCAGGAAGGGCATGCAAAAGTATAGGATGGCTGGCCCCTAGCTTCCTATTGCACTTCCTGGCTAAAGGACCACCTGATCCTTTACTGGCCTACTGTCATAGCCATAGAAAATTTCTTTTGAACCCATTAAATATAAGTGCAAATGAAGAACTGCCAGTAAGGTGGTCCTTCCTTTTCAATGAATTGTTGATGCATAGACAAGAGTATGGGTCATGAGAGATGGCTGGTGAATGTAATGGGGATGAATGTTTTGCAAGGTTTAAAAATTTAGGGCAATTGCTCAGGTTGGCAGCTGAGCATGAAAGTAAAATTTGTGATTTGTTTTCTTTGTGACTTTTATATTTATATAATGTAATTTTTTAAAAGTTAATCTTCATTGTTTTGTTTTAATTGCCATGGCCCTATGGCTTTAGTGTAATAAAACCTACATATGTTTATCCATTTCCTGTAAACAGACAGGAGTTCTATGTTTCCTAGTTTCACATTCAGGATTATTTTATTTATTCTAAAAGCTTCTATCTTCAGCACAGAACCACTATGACCTTGCTAATATTAAGTTGTCTTTTAGCTCACCCATGTGAAGAGCAGTGGAAGAAGCTGAGGGAAACCTATTGCCGCCACAAGCGGAGCCTCAAGAAGCCTTCAGGAGCCAAAGGTGGGGAAATAACCCCTATTGCCTGGCCGCATTTCCTTGCTATTGATGCGTTTTGCTCAGACCAACTTAAATTCCGCAAGCCAAGAGCTGGCATGACTAATTATGTACAGGCATCTAGTGGAAGTGGCAAAATAGACGAAATAGCAACAGTCAGCCCATCCCTAGAAGCTGAAGAAGCATCACAGAACTCTACCAAAGAAATTGATACAGATGAAGCATCCCAAGCAAGTCCAAATTTTGTGAGGTAATTTCCATCTTATTTAGGCATATGACTAAAGTGATATCACTGGATTTAATCAATATTGTGGCTTGTTTTGTATTGTTTGAGAACAAAAATTTTCCATATAGTAAAAAAGCACAGATATCCTAGAAGCTGAAGACTAAGTGCAATTTAAAACACAATAAAATCACCTACAATCAAACAAGGGATTTTCAGTTTAAGGACATCCCAGAGACATGAGCTAAGGTTACTAACTAACTGTCAAAATACAAAATCTCTGTAAATCTTCATCTTTGTAATTTGTAGGTAAATAGGCTACATATTTATTACTATGCTCTTGTGCACTTCTACAGTAAAAAAAAAGTATCACTCGAAAATCAAATTCTTGAATTAAGGTGTGATGCTACATAAGTAGATATGCTTAGCTGGAACTGAAAAATTTTTAAAGTTGGGACTAATGTCTAGTACACCAATGCTGTGGTTAGCCACGAAATGTTCTTTTAAACACAATATATAAGGATTCTGAAGCTTATTCTCAAGAATAGGTAGATTGTTGATAAGACCACCATCAATGTTGAGGATAGAAAACAAATATCCCAATAGCCTAGGTTAAAAATAAACAGGTAACACAACAAAGCCAAGAAAGTAAAGCAAACACAGGCAGAGGGCCAGGGGTTCATTCAGTAGTAGCCTATATTAAGCAAGCAAAATAAATCAGAAGAAGCCACTACACAATGTGTCCAAGCAGGGTGAAAATTGGTTGAGAAGTAGTCTCAAGCAAATAGGCTACAATCAAAACAAGCCAGAATGCAATGCATACCAAGTGTAGACACATTAGCAACCCCATAGCTAGAGCCCCTTGTGAAATAATCAACAAATCATGTCGCAGAGCTATGTTCTCTGTGTTTTAACACCTTAGGTCCATGGACTTCCACAATTACAATTTCACAATTCGTTGAGAAAGGTTTTACAACATCATTTTTCTACCAATGCCACATTTTATTTGGTATTGTTTCAGTCTCTTTTGTGCCTTCAAAAGAAACTGATGCAGAGGAAGCATCCCAAGCAGGTCCAAAGTCTGAAAGGTATTTTCAATCTTATTTAGGCATAAGACTAAAGTGATATCACCGGATTTAATCACTATTGTGGCTTGTGTTGTATTGTTCAAGAACAAATTGATAGAATGCATTTATATGAGAATGCAAAAATCCCAAGCACCAGCTTGGTTATAAATGTAAAGTGGCCTACTATAAGAGGAAAAAGAAATTCACTTATCAGTTGAGTGACCCATTGTTCTTAAGATGTCATAATGCATTAATCTTAGTATATTCATAGCTAATGAGCATACCTTTCCTGACTTAGCCCTAGTCTGACCCTGCGACCTAATCTAAGTCATTTTTTCATAGCTGTTGCAGCTCGAACTCATTGCCTCTTACACTAGTTCCTACATTCACTTTGTCCTGGGGTTACTCTTTGGTTTCTTTTAGTTATTCAAACATTCATGTTTTTTTCTCTTTCAAGTGGCCATAAAAAGGGGAGGAAGTCTTGTGACCCAGCAGACCTGGATGCACAAATTTCTTCCGTGTCACATAAAATTGGAGACTTAGTGGATGTCATTGGTCAACAGAAAAGCAAAAAAGAACAGCCAGTGTGTTGGGTCTCCATGGCCTTGGCTGAAGACTTAAAGAAACTGCCAATTGACTTAAGAGTCAAGACTCAGGCTGAAATGTTTGGAGTGCTTGCTAAGTATACAGAGATGGCATTAAATAGGGTTTCAGTACAGGAAAACATTGTGAAGACTTTCAATTTTCATGATTACTGCTAAAAACAGTTACCATTTATTCCCGATTTTATTTGTATAATGTTTGCTCAATAATACTTGTAACTATTCTGTGGTGAATAGTAGTTTGTAATTCAAATCACATGTAGTTTCTCATGGTAGTGTATAAGCTTGTAGTAAATTCACATTCCCATATTATAACCATGGCAAATAGGCTAAATTTTGCCAGTACTTCCAACAAGATTGTGATATGTATATTATTTGACTGTGAACAAATTTGATACATGATAATAGTTATTGGAAGCTGCTGCTATGTTGGTTGTGATGGCAACACCATCCACTTTCTGGGATCCCGAAATGTAAGTGGAGGGAAGAAAGTTAAAAAAAAAGTTGTCTGTTTCACAACAAGGAATCTAAACTTGTAAGTACATACTGGCCAAATTTCGCTTCAGTATATTGTTTTATGAATTTTCACGTGTATATTCAAGTATTGTAAAATTGAGAATCTGTTTTAATTGAAAATAACTTAAGAATGTAAAATTATTTCCACATGTGACAAAGAATGACTGTACAGCATCCAATTAATCTCATATAAAGTGTCTCATATCAAAGTTTCATTTTGATTTCTTGATATGTAACCTTTCAGATACTTAAAAGTACTTATACATACTTAAAAGCTAAGAAATATTCTGAGATTGCTGTAGTCAGTCACCGATTATGCACAGTGATTGCAGTATAATCACTTCTACTACATTACCTACGATTTAGAAATCAAATTGTGCAGCAAACTATGACATTTTCATTATAACTATATAACAATCATAATATGTACAATAATAGTATAACTATGTAAAATCATAAGGCAGCAACATAATTCTACACAAGGCTTGAACAGTTACTGTCTATTTACAATATCATTCTGCCAAGGTACTTTTCCAATACCATTGAGGTAAATGCATAGGGTATCACGAAGTTTTTTCACCTCAATAGTATAGTTATTTGCCCCAAGCCTGGTTATTCTGTCCCATGTATCAGTTGGGGCTGTGACATTTCTCCACTTGCCATTGTCCTCATCACCTTGATCCACATCTCCAACATTAATATACCTTGCAGTGATCACTGTCACTCCATCCCTAACTCTCAGGAAATTATGCAAGCAAACACATGACATCACTATTAGGTTCACTTTTTCAAGTGAAGTGTGAATTGGTGTAAAAAAGATCCGCCACTTCTTGGCAAGGATGCCAAAGCAGTTTTTAATTATTCTTCGGGCTCGCGATAATCTGTAATTAAATACCCGTTTTTGATGGTCCAAATATTGTTCAGGGTAAGGCCTCATGATGTAGCTTTTTAAGGGAACAGCTCCATCCCCGCAATAAAGTCAGGAAACAGTGTTGTTGATCCTGGCAGAAAGGCATCAGGTGGTAGGCGAAAAGCACCACTGTCAAGGTATATGGCAAACTGAGTATCAGAGAAAACTCCCCCATCACTTCTACTACCAGGTGCACCAATGTCTACCAAAGTAAATTTGTAATCAGCATCACAAACTGCCATTAGGACAATGCTGAAAAAATTCTTGTAATTGTAGTAAGTGCTCCCAGACTTATAAGGAGCAACCACTTGTTTGCCATTAATTGCACCACAGCAGTTTGGTAAGTTCCAGCGGGAGTAAAAGTAGTTAGCAACTTCCTTCATGTTCTCAGTTGACAGGTTTGGTAAATAGTCATCTTTCAGTGCATCAATAATGGCAGTCATAGTTTCTTTGGTAATCCCAACAATTGTGCTGTGCCCATTGCGGTGCTCATACATCAAAGACTTTTGGGTACTCCGATCTGCTAAGTAACGAATTGTAACACACAATCGTTCAGCAGGAGATATGGGTTTTCTCATATTTGTTGTACTCTTCTCCAATTTATTGAACACCTTACCAAGAAGGCAATTCCAACTTTCTGGAGCCATTCTGACATAATTGGCAGACACAATCACATCATTTGAGATGATTGGCTCTTTCATGAGGTTATGAGATGGCCCCTGGCCTATCCTCTTTGAAACATAAAAATCGGTCTAACCCATAAACTTCTTTTTGTTTCTCTGGTTTTCTTTCTCTTCTTCAAAAGAAGCAGCTGCAGCAACTGCAGGTTTAAAAGTAGCAACAGCTCCTCTTCCATCTTGACCTGGAAATTAAAAAAAAGATAAGCTAGGTTTGGCTTAATATGTAAAGCCCAAGATTTTCCAGAAATATGATCAGCTAGCTTCTATGGTTTTATTTGAAAAAAAGCAAAGGACAATAAACCAACAATAAACCAGATTACCTTAAAAATCTAGTTTAAAAAACAATCTCAACAAAAATAGACTATATAATATAGGCATTGGGCTAATCATTCTGTTTTTAAATAATGTCAGCCATATATTTAATGTATAAGGAGGTGGCATAAAAGAGTATTCCCAAATTTAGATAACCCAGTGTTATGGCTTAAAGTTCTGCTCAATTAACAGGAATTGCCTTTTCAGAAACTGGCAGAAAGGAGTATTCCTAAATTTAGAAAACCTAGTGTTATGGCTTAAAATTCTACTCAAGGAATTGCCTTTTCAGAACTAAGGCCAAAGAAAAAGAAACTGAAAACCAATAATCAAGATAAAATTAAGAAAATAAAATTAGGTAATTAATAATAAAATTAAAGTAATGATAATTATGAGAAAGACAAAATTATTAACATGTAAATATATTGTATTGCTTGAATTTGTGAATTTCTGGCATGGAAGAGGTTGGGGCTTTGGGCCAGTTTCTAATTGTATAGACAAATACACCTTCAGCAGTTATTTCAGAACTGGGTAGCCTAATTCAATTTGTGTGGCTAGAAGCTTAATTGTAAGATTGCATATTGTGGTTTTCGTTTGTCTTTCTTAGTCATTCCATTCAAGATGCTCTGGGTATTTTTCATTGTGATAGATTGTCTTAATGCTCTGCTGAAAAATATTTCAATTGCACAGGATTGGAAAATTTCAGTAGACTAATCAATTAAAAGTCCTAAACTAGCCAGGGAAGTGAGACACTTCCAATTATTAGAACACAACTCCATGATTTTCCCCTGGGTATGTGGGCTAAGTGGAAGGTCACTGGAAGCTTTGTTCATTTCAATCTTAAGTATGACCTACATTTGTGACACTTCATTAAATGGTTGTAAAGGAATTCTTTTATTTATTTGTTTGTCTTCTACATGATTGTTTTTCTTAATCTTTATATTGATATACATTTCTTACAAATTAATTAGTTATACCACAGTTGCATTTGCAAGTTTTGACCTACTTTGTAACCCCTGGTCTCAAAATTGTATATAAATTTATTGAAGCTAGGAAACATAGAACTCCTGTCTGTTTAAAGAATATGGATGGACATAAGTAGGTTTTATTACACTAAAGCCTTAGAGCCATGACAATTAAAACAAAACAATGAAGATTAACTTTAGCCATCTATGATGACCCACATTCTTGTCTATACATCAACAATTCATTGAAAAGGAAGGACCTTACTGGCATTTCTTCATTTGTACATATGGGTTTAAAAGAAAGTTTCCATGGCAAGCCAGAAGGCCAGTAAAGGACCTGGTGGTCCTTTAGCCATGAAGTTCAATAGGAAGCTAGGGGCCAGCAATACTATGCTTTTGCATGCCCTTCCTGTTTACTGTCCCCTGATTTCTCTAAGTTACCTTTTAAAGTAGGGCCAATTCTGGCTGAGGTTACGGAGTCACATCACTGTCCTAGACCAAATAAACTGATAATGCCAGGAATTAAACCTGTGCCCCCTAGACGAAAGATTCCCAATCTAGAGTGCCAGCCACTTAGCATGGAACGCAAATGTGACCATAGAACAACAGTTATTTTAAAAAAGAAAATATTGAACAAAACAACTCAAGTCATTGTTGCTGCCATGTTTACTACTGTCCCATAAAAAATATTGTAGACATGTAGACATGGTACAATTTTTTGATCAGTGGTACAATTTTCGGGCGTTTTGGGGTACTTTTTCTTCCAAAGCGTTGGCAACACTGCAGTAATGGTAAACAATCTTATTTTGACCTTAAAATAATTTTTAATAAAAAATTCATTGGTAAAGTTCAAGCATTAATGTTTCTGCTGGGCATGTCTAGAGAAGCTTGGTTGATCCAGCCTGTTGGGTGTAAAGTCTTCAGGCCTTGCTCTAGGAAGTTTCTAATTAAATTCCTGCAATCTTTGGACAGTTGCTAGCCTATTCAAAGTCAGTGGTAAATTGTTTTGTAGAGATGGCTTAGCCTAGAGTGAGTAATAGGCCTAATTGTCCAGAAAAAATGTATAGTTCAAAGAAAGCTTAGTTCAATCCCACTTGACAGAAAGAAACACTGTGTTACTCTAGAAGCTGTTTTTAAACATTCAATGATAATTACTTAAGCTAGCCTTGGCTAGATTGAATCCTATAATTCATTGAAATGCTTCAAAAAACTTTGCAGTTTATTGGTAGCCTATAACAACTTTTTCATATAATTCTATAGATACATTTGAGCCCTCCTAGCAAAGTTTTTAGTAGGCTACTCCAGGCTTGAAAACCTGAGCTTGGGAGTGTAAGGCCTGCTGTTACTGTTATTTTGGTTGGGACAAGGGTCAATGGTGTGACTCTGTAAGCTTAGCCACAGTACATCTAGCTATGATGAGTAGCCTACCGAAAGAAATTTAGAGGGAAAACTTAAGAAGAATCAAATGGTTTTAGTCCCAGCCAAATATTACACTCCCTGCTAAAGACATTGAATCAGGAGATCACTTGCTGTGCAATGCTAACCATTGGTCAGCATACAATTTTTTCTTTTTTAAGTAGGCTTAAATAAATGAAACAGTTAAGTTATAGTGGAGGAACTTCTTACTACATTAGAAAATGGGGTCAAAACCAGTATGCAATTAATCAAAATAATATAAAACTCAAACCCTCATGCATTGCTATCAAAATAGGAATTGAGAAGAATTATATACATCAGTGCATAACAAAAAATCTAAGCTATGCATCAATATGGTTATTAGGTACTTGTGTGTTATTCAGAACACTCTGAATAAGTAAAGTTGGGTTCTCTTGTGAAACAAACTATGATGCAGCTGAATTTTAATTAAATATTTTATATATAGAGGTGGTTAGGTTAGGTATTTGATATAATGCACATACACGCCCCTTCCCCTAATGTACAAACATATAGCCCAAACTTTTGATAAAGCTAATGAAATAACAAAATATGATGCAAATATAATACTTCATTAGGAAAATTGTAAAATTACAGCTTCGAATCATGTATCCAGAAAGCAGAAACGTTGTTAAGAATTGTGTTAAAAAAGAGTTCTTCCTTCTACCTTTACTGCCACCCACCACATGTACTTTACTAAGTATGATTGTAAATGATGGCAGGATATACATGTCCAGACACTATCTTCTATCACTATGCATTGCAAACTAAATTGAGTTCTGTCTTTGGCTTTGAAACTCGATATTTGTATCATAGTTTGTTTCACTAAAGTACCTAACTTCACTTATTGAGTGTGTTCTGAATAATACACAAGCATACGGTGAATATATACAAGTATATAGTGAATTTATAGTTTATTGACTTACCTAGAAGGACCTATTTTTGGAAATGCCGTTTATCTTATTTTGATGTAACATATATATTCTCTATTCGGTTTTATTCACATATTAACCAAAAGTTGTTTGTCTTCTGATTCATACAATGAAACTTTTATTATTTGATATTTATTCTATAAATCACATCTATTCAATGTTTTTTTTTTTCAATTGCTTGTCAAAACAGAGAACATATTTTGAATTTATGATGACAAATTCTTAGTGAAAATTTCACCAAAAAGGCAGATAAAAGGCAGGAATCTTATTACTGCACTTACATTGCTTGTTAGTTTGGTTGGGACAAGCGTCAAAGGTGTGATTGTAAGCTCAACCAGAATACACTTAGCTATGACGGGTAGTCTATCTGGAGAAATTTAGAGGAACAACTTAGGAAGCATCAACTGATTTAGCTCCAGCCATATATTGCACTCCCAGTTGAAGGCATTGAATCAGGCAATCACTTGCTTTGCAATGCCTACCATTGGTCAGTATGCAAAAAAACTTGTATTTTTATGTAATCAAATGAAATAATTAAGTTCTAGGGGAGGAACTTCTTGCTATATTAGAAAGTAGGGTCAAAACCAGTATGTAATTGAGCAAAATTATGTAAAACTCAAACCCTCATGTATTGTTACCAAATAGGAATTGAGAAGAACTGTATACATCAATGCATATCTAAAAATCTAAGCTATGCATCAATATAGTTATTATTAAAATAATCTATGATCAAATGCTTAGAATTTTTAGTCTATTGACTTACCTAGAAGGACCTTTTTTTCGAAAACTCAAACCCTCATGTATTGCTACCAAATAGGAATTGAGAAAAGTTGTATAAATCAATGCATATCTAAAAATCTAAGCTATGCATCATTATAGTTACGACAATAATCTATGATCAAATGCTTAGAATTTTAGTATATTGGACCGATACTTGTCTGTTATCTTTTAGCCTCTGGAGTAAATCCAGAGCCTGAAAAAATTAAGCTGAATTTCTAGGGTTTTGGTTTTTTCATTGGGTGAAGTTGCAGGATATTATCATTTCAGTAGAAATAATTATATTGCCCAGAAGTTATTATTTTTTAGTCATCCTTATTACAATCTCCAAGAATAGCCTGTAAATAAAATTTTTGCTTGATACATAAAAAACTAAATGTGAACCATGACAAGCAAAATACCTTAAGGGATATTCTATGAAGGTGGTATGTTCAACTACCAACCTCTAACCTTTCTCTTCTGAAGACACTAGCCTTTCATGAAATTCAAGTTTGCCATTTAGATAATACTTAAAAAATAGTTCAGCATTTCAATTTCAGCATCTTTGTAATTTGGTACTTCTTCTAATTTTTAAAGACCAAAGTTAAAAGGTAGCATTTGAATCCTCACAAAGCCAACTAGATATATTTCTTTTGTTTTAACAGAGTTATTATTATTTTACTCTCAACTACAAAAGTCAAAGTTCAAATTGAATATTGTCACGTTATGTCAGTCTTCACTAATTTGATTACTTCAGTATATGTTTGTTGCTCTTTATATTCACACAATATTTTGTTTTTCTAGACTAGAAAAGATGGAACTTGTCAAGTGTTCCTATTGGATTCCCTCTTTCTGGGTCTTTAATACAATTTTAGCTCCTGCGTTCTCTTTGTAAAATTGAGATTGATAATGCCCTGAGAAAATGAAAAAGTAACTCACACAAAGGATTTGCAGACAAATTATGACCAGAAATTATTTAGGTTCAATAACAGATGCATCAACTAATTGATAGTAACACTAAGAAACGTTTCCAAAGCATACATGGTTGTTTATTTACTCCTTTAAATTTTTCCTTTTTTTCAGGTGGACTGGAACGTTGAAAGATCGAAAAATTGCTAGATTTCAATTATGACATTCGGCTTCTTCCATTTTCAAGTGCATATAATACAGCATCTGAAGAACAGACTGAAGAAGTCAATGCTGGTAAGACAGCATATCCTAGCTCAGGTATTACAGCAATCCTGGATCCTTTTGCAAGGCTTCAGAAATTATCAAACTGTTTCTAATAAAGGGTTGGAGAAAACCAACAATCCAGAAGGAAAATATTGACAATCATTCAGTAGTCTATCCTTAACCTGAATAATTACTTTGATATTTCAAAAATAAATTGTTCAGGAATTAAAGAAAATATAGGAAGGATCAACTGGTGAAATCAATAGAAGATGGTTCTACTATGTATAAAAGGTACATATGTATATCCCTCATGCCATATTTTTTAGGTGTGTTCTACAGAAATTATCTTTCTGTAGATCTGTCCTTAAGTTCAACTGCTATTTTGCCAGGACTTTCTGATTTCCTAAAAATCTAACCATTTTGTCTCGAAAGCATTAAAAATAGTAGCAAAGGTAAAAGTCTTACTGAAAACGTTCGCCTATTAGTTTAAAAACTAAAAACTTAACATTCCCAGAATATGCGAAAAATAGATAAAGGTTATAGGTTTAGTGTTTTGTTATTATTATTTCATGTTTTAGGAGAAGATGGAGCGTCAACAGGCGAAATAGAAGAAATCGGTACGTCATGCCAAAATGAAAGCGGTACGTGAAGTTTTCTTTTAATCATAATTTTAGGGTGCTTAGGTTTGCCTGGCTATAAATCAAGCTTTGCTAATACTATTTAATATTTAGTTTATCTCATGCAATAGCATTTGGCGCAATTATGTTTTGAAAGGAAACTTAAAACGCTTTGAAACTTCGGAAAGGGCTCATTTGATTAGAAATTAAAAGGGATAGTTCCTATTTAATAGTTGAAAGTGATTGGAGGGTAACTAACGCATGATCACGATTTTCCCAAACATATTTAATCAAAATTTTGAAATAGCCATATTTTTCAACGTAGTTGCCAGGAATTCCCCCCCCCCGCCACCTTGTATTTTTCCGAAATGCGTCTGACCGAAATTTTGAGATGGCCGTTTGTTGTTATAGAAACTTCGAAAAGGGCTCATTCGATCGGAAATTGAAATGGCTAATACCCTTTTCTATAGGAGAAAGTGATTGGAGGGCAACTAACACCCCTCAACAAAAATAACAAATAACGTTTTCGTTTTATATTTTTTTCCTTTCTCTCAACTTTCCCTTCACAGTCCACCAAGTTGATTTTAACTCAAACAAAACCCAAGCCCAAATATATGCTTTGGTATTATTTAATTTTGGTAGACTTGGGTTTTATTAGTTAGTCAACCTTAGTCAACTTGGCTTATTCCATGCCTTTTTGCCTAGTTCTGCCCTAGGATGGATGGATCTATCAACAAGTCAAGTGACATCGTTTTATACAATCCTGAAAAAGACTTAAGCCAGCCTTGCCTCTTACTCATACTATCTGTCTTCACTTTTTCTCAAATTTTTTTTTGTTTCTCTCATTTTTTTCATCACAGTTGACCAAGTTGATTTCAACTGAAACAAAGTTCAAGCTAAAATATATTCTTTGGTATTATTCAAATTAGGTCAACTTGGGTTTTACTAGTTAGTCAACTTGTTCCACGGTTATAGACATTTGGTAATTGGTCTTTCCGCAAATTCCAGTTTTTATGTGAAAATTGTAAAAGAAAAAAAAGAGGAAAAAGTGATGAAATTTTAAGTATGATAGGAGCCATATACTTTCTGTCTGTTTCAAGTTTAAATGTTACATGTTATATGTTAATGTTACAAGTTAGATGTTAACCCAAGCCAAAATATATGCTTTGGTTATATTTATTTTGGTCGACTTGGGTTTTATTAGTTAGTCAACCTTAGTCAACTTGGCTTATTCGATGCCTTTTTGCCTTAGTTCTGCCCTAGGATGGATGGATCTATCAACAAGTCAAGTGACATCATTTTATACAATCCTGAAAAAGACTTATGCCAGTCTTGCCTCTTACTTTTCGCTTTTTCTCCAATTTTATTTTGTTTCTATCATTTTTTTTCATCACAGTCGACCAAGTTGATTTCAAATAAAATCAAGCAAATATATATTCTTTGGTATTATTCAAATTAGGTCAACTTGGGTTTTACTAGTTAGTCAACTTGTTTCACGGTTATAGACATTTGGCAATTGGTCTTTCCGCGAATTCCAGTTTTTATGTGAAAATTGTTAAAGAAAAAAGAGGAAAAAGCGATGAAATTTTAAGTAGGATAGGAGCTATATACTTTCTATTTGTTTCAAGTTTAAATGTTACATGTTAAATGCTAATTTTACAAGTTAAATGTTAACCCAAGCCAAAATATATGCTTTGGTTATATTTAAATTTGGTCGACTTGGGTTTTATTAGTTAGTCAACCTTAGTCAACTTGGCTTATTCCATGCTTTTTGCCTTAGTTCTGCCCTAGGATGGATGGATCTATCAACAAGTCAAGTGACATCGTTTTATACAATCCTGAAAAAGACTTATGCCGGCCTTGCCTCTTACTCAGACTATCTGTCTTCGCTTTTTCTCCAATTTTTTTTTTCATTTTTTTCATCATTTTTTCCATCATTTCCTTGGAGGAATACTTCTTGGGGGAAGAGAAATTCAATGAAAAGGGCGCAGGATTTTCTAGCGTTACTATTAAAAAAAAAACAATGAAAATATAAACATGAAAAAGTTTTTTCAATTGAAACTAAGGAGAAGCATTAAAACTTAAAACGAACAGAGATTATTACGCATATGAGGGGTTCTAAAAATACTTTAGCATAAAGAGCGAGGTATTTAGGAGGAGATAATACTTCGCTTTTTATACTAAATTATTTTTAGTAATTTCAACTATTAATTCTACGGCCTTTCTGATTCAGGGGTCATTCTTAAAGAATTGGGACAAAACTTAAGATTTAGTGTGAAGAGCGAGGTATTAATGAGGGGACAACCCCCCTCATATATATAATCAAAAATATAAGAATATAAAAGTTTGTTACGTGTATTAATTCTTAAGTTACGTATATTTTTACTAATAAAAACGTTCGTTAAAAATCAAAATTTCTAGTTGCCTTTTTAAGTATCCAAAAAATTGGACGGCAACTAGGCCTCCTTCCCCACCCCTTATTTTTCAAAATCGTCTTATCAAAACTAAGAGAAAGCCATTTAGCCAAAAAAAGAATTAATATATAAATTTCATTTTGATAATTTATGTACAGAGAGCCAAAATCAGACACTAATTCAAAAACTTTCAGAAATTAAATGAAAAACAAGTTTTTTGAAATGAAAGTAAGATGCGACATTAAAACTTAAAACGAACAGAAATTACTCCGTATATGAAAGGGGCTTTTCCTCCTCGACGGCCCGCTAAGTTGATTTCAATTGAAACAAAGTTCAAGCTAAAAATATATTCTTTGGTATTATTCAAATTAGGTCAACTTGGCTTTTACTAGTTAGTCAACTTGTTTCAAGGTTATAGACATTTGGCAATTGGTGTTTCCGCAAATCCAGTTCTTACGTGAAAATTGTAAAAGAAAAAAAGAGGAAAAAGTGATGAAATTTTAAGTAGGATAGGAGCTATATACTTTCTGTTTGTCTCAAGTTTAAATGTTACATGTTAATGTTACAAGTTAAATGTTAACCCAAGCCAAAATATATGCTTTGGTTATATTTAAATTTGGTCGACTTGGGTTTTATTAGTTAGTCAACCTTAGTCAACTTGGCATATTCCATGTCTTTTTGCCTTAGTTCTGCCCTAGGATGGACGGATCTATCAACAAGTCAAGTGACATCGTTTTAAACAATCCTGAAAAAGACTTATGCCAGCCTTGCCTCTTACTCAGACTATCTGTCTTCGCTTTTTCTCCATTTTCTTTTGTTTCTCTCATTTTTTTTTATCAAAGTCGACCAAGTTGATTTCAAATGAAACAAAGTTCAAGCAAAAATATATTCTTTGGTATTTTTCAAATTAGGTCAACTTGGGTTTTACTAGTTAGTCAACTTGTTTCACGGTTATAGACATTTGGCAATTGGTCTTTCGGCAAATTCCAGTTTTTATGTGAAAAGTGTTAAAGAAAAAAAGAGGAAAAAGTGATGACATTTCAAGTACGATAGGAGCTGCGGATAATTGAAAAAGCTGGAAAAGGGGGGGGGGAAAGCAGAAGATAACCAAATAATAATAAAAGATAATTTACATAGGGGGTTGTGGAGGTTGGAGAAGTGGCGAATAAAACACCAAAATTAAGGTTTACTATATCCGGTCTATATTATGAGCCTGCAACAAATACAGATAAGAGACATCTCTCTACTACGTTAAAGCTGCTTGATTTATGGCAGGTTAAATTCGAGGGCTTGAAGCCTGCTCTTTTATTTGTTTATGAACTTACCTGTTGTTGGACAGTTTACGCCCTTAAAAGGTTAAACAAAAAAAAAGACATGGAAGGTCTCACTTTCTTCTAAGTCAAGTAGGATATTTTGAAGCCTATTTTGTAAAATATACCATATTGCATGATTTATAAACCTTTTCGTTCTGTGAATGGTTTCGGCCCTTAGAAATGGCACTAAAACCAAACATGACATCGGACTCGTCGTCTTTCTGCTTATCATAGCCAGATGTTATAAATTATGAAAAAGTGAAATTGATACACGATGACATGTCTGAGGTTACTAAGTTAACGGTAATGGGTTAACGTCTTGAAGTCGAGGATTTAAAGTTGCTTTCTTTCCCTTTTTTATAATTACCTATCGTCCGGAGGTTTCTTTTTGTGATTGTAAAAACAACCGCAATAAAACTCATTTTTATTGATTTTATTGATTGAAACAAAAACAAAACATTTTTGGTTTTTTGCGTTTTTTTGTGCTGTACTGGGCTCAGATGGCTGGGTATGGCAATGTGTTGTTGCTAGTAGTAGTGGTATCTTCAAGAATGATAGCCACAAGTGTTAAGAGTGGGTTAATAACCTCGGAATTAAACATATGCAGAATTCGTCATTCTGTAATCAAGATGCATTCTATTCCTTTATTTAATTATTTTATAATTCATTTATACAATTATCATATAATTTATTTTATTATTATTTTAAGGCTAAGGCTGAAGCCAAACATGATGATTCTTCAAATCATAATGATGATATACCTAGAGCTGCAGATGGTTTGTACGTGAACATGCCCATTGTGACGGAATGGTAAAAAAAAATTATAATACAAACTAATTTAATAAGGCTTAGGGAATACGATTTAGAGGAAATGAGTATCAATCCTATTTAGGTTACGAATAGTATATAGAGCTATTGGGTAAAGGTATTGAGTGGATAACTAAAGATTAATAATGGGATAGAGTATTTCACAAGGACTCGAGTTTGGAAATTCCATGATTTGGGAAAGGGATCAAACCCAGCCCAAAAGTTGCGAGCAGAGTGTACTGGTTATCATTCCAGATTTCCCGAAAGAAATCTTGCCCAGGGCATTCCTTCTCCTTATATGAGACGGAAAACCCCATATCATAGGCAGCGCAATAGCGCTGTCTATCTAACCAGTTAAATGGGCACAGTTTATGCCTATTATTTATTTTTTTTCCTAAGGCATTTTGTATAGAAGGAGTTTTGTAGAATATTCAAAAGGGGCATATTAAAATGAAATCTGTAAGTGCAAGTGCTTTTTACCTCTTGTCTTTTTTTTAACTTTCCTCCTGTATATTTGTTGAGCGAAAATCACTTCTTGTCTCTTTTTACTTTCTTCCTGTATCTGTTGAGCGAACAAATTTCCTCTTGTCTCTTTTTTACTTTCCTCTTGTATCTTTGTTGAGCAAAAAAAAATTTCCTCTTGTCTCTTTTTCAATTTCCTCTCGTCTCTTTTTTACTTTCCTCTTGTATCTTTGTCTAGCCAAAAAAATACCTCTTGTCTCTTTTTACTTTCCTCCTGTATTTTTGTTGAGCAAAAAGATTCCTCTTGTCTCTTCTTTATTCTTCTCCTGTTAAAAACAGTTTTACACACTGGCTTAAAATAGTTTTGCTGTCCAGACAAGAACTTCATTTGATTTAACTGTTTTCGGATATCCAATAATAACACTGACCTAAATATTGACCGGCCGATATGTTGGTCGAACCCTGAATCTGGATGTTTGCTTTTTCTAAATTTAATTTTTTGCGACAAATTATTATATGCGTCTCAATTACTGTACATTGTCAATTTCATTTAATTTTTATTATTTTTTTAGGGGAAGATTGAGACCCCATTTTGCGTACCAGTCAACTGGTACTGGCACCAGTTCCAAGAAAGGAAGAGAATTCAGAAAGAACTGAATGACCTGAAGATGGGTCAGTTCAAGTTTAAGAAAAATTAATTTTTTAATTAATTTTATATTTCACATCTGTCTGTAGAAATTAACATGTAGATTATTAAAAACGGTTGAAAAAGCCGTCACAATTAAACACACAACAAAACAGAGCATAGGGAAAAAACACAATTTATCACTGCTTAAGGATGTGTGAGTCCAATTATTTAAATTCCCCCTGAATTCTTTGATTGGATGATTCGCTATCCGTCTGGTGAGACCGTGACCTCTGGGTCAGCAACTTAGAATTTCACAATAGCCATCGAACTTCTATAGCACAAAGGCAGATCAAACAGATACTTAGAAGACTTAAATAACCGTTACCTTATATACACGGTATATATTTCTAGAGATGGGATCTCTAGGCCCCCAATATCTTTACTTTTCTTTGTGCATTATTTGCTTGAAACATTATTTACTTATGGCCACAGCATTTATAATAAAAACTTCTGTTGTAGATGTTTTAACCATGAAATTCTTCACAAAATACCCTATTTGGCAAGTGGTAAAAACCAGTGGCGTCAATTAACAAAAATGTAAAGGGGTTGGAGTATTAGTAACTTACAAAATCTAAGGGGGGGGGGGCAAATTTGCCGTTAAAAATTAAATGAAACTATCAGAAAGAGCATTTTCCACAAAAATACCTAAAAGAAGATATTTTTAAAACTTACGAGTTCTTCCTCATAAGTAAGATAATTTTTCCAAATTTCCGGAATTTCCAAAACATTATTGCACATTTTTATTTATTATATCCCGGCAAATTGATTTCAATGTGTACGGATGAAAAACTGCGTTATTTTCTAAAAGATATTCACTTACCCTTAGGCGGTTAGAAAAAAACGCTAGCATTAAAGGTGTCTCATTATTGGAGTTTAAAGAATTCAGGCCTGCACCTTTTGACACTAGTAGCCTACACACATCCAAGTGACGGCTCTGTGCAGCAAGATGTAAAGGAGTTGAGTTACTAGAATCTGAAGCATTTATTGTAGCACCGTTTGAAATCAATAGCTGACAGGCTTTTAGTTTTCCATAAAAAGCAGCATAATGTAGAGGTGTTTCAGTTATAAAATATATGGCATCCATTGTAGCACCCTTTGAAATCAATAACTGACAAATATCTATATTTTCAGTCATAACAACTTTAAGTAAAGGTGTAATTTCCCTAGAATCTATGGCATCTATTGTCGCACCGTTTGAAATTAATAGCCGACAAATATCTTGCGGCTATCAAATTTTGCGGCTATTAAACCTTGAACTGAACAAGGTTACTTAGAGATAAGATATTCACCTAATATGGAAGAGTGTTGATCAGGAAAAAATCTTAAGAGACCTGATCACTGATTTAGGGACCAATAAGGATCAAAGCTAGACTTAAGGACTTCTAGCCCTGCGCTACAGCGCTACCTATGATTAAGCAGTTAGTAATTCTATGAAATCAGAAAAAAGGAACAACATTAAAACTCAAAATGGAAATTATTAGGGAGCTGTTCATTCCTCGATCGTAGTTTTTTCTGGTAAAGTTTAACGTTTTGGCCCAATGCTTCAAGAACGACTCCTGAAAAACAGGGATCGTTTACTTCAAATAATACGATTTTTCTAAACCGCTGAAAAACTTTAGCTTACGAGCAAGCGTTGAGGAAAGAGCAGCCACCCTCGTATGCAGAATAGTCTATTTTCATTTAAAAGCTGTTCCTTACTTTTAGTTTAACAAATTTGTTCCTTTTATTTAATACTAAATTCAGGAAACTAAAAAAAACCTTTAATTTTTCTTTCTGGATTTTTATCTTCAATTTTCTTGCTTTAAACTTTTTTTATTCCTTGTACCATGTTAAAATAATAAAGAACAACAACTGAAAGTAAAGAGTAACATTTAAACTTGAAACAAACAGAAAGTATTGCGTAAATGAGGAAAGCTGCCCGACCTCACTACCTCGCTAAACGCTTAAGTTTTTTAGTATTTTCAAACAAAATTTAATTTCATTTAAACGGCCAATGTGTTTCAGCAGCCTTAGGAAAGAAATTGGGATAGTAAGTGAAATTTCGCTCTAAAGTGCATTAGGTTGTAACAATGGTCCTTACTTACAGCTAAAAAAACTGGTTTATTTTCATTTTTCAAATAATACCGGTAAATCTACCTCCCATATCCACGGAAAATCTACCCTTGAATGAATACTCATGAAAATGCAATTCCTTATCATGTTCATTGTAATATAAACCTCTTTTTTGGATTTTCGGTCACTATTAGCATGAGACTTTCCTTACTTGCAGTTCGTTCCCATCAACTGCATAACTAATATAGAAAAAATGACTACATAAAACACAATGTTACCTTTTAAAGGTAAATAAAAACAAAGTTCTTGGCATCACCTATCTCTTCTCCTAGTAAGTTTCTTGATGGTACCTCCACCTTCATAATCTTTATGCCGTCACGAAAATAAAATAAAAAAAAATTCTGCTGCAAGGACGATTATAAATTGATCGTTATATGTGAATGACATGGACAGATTACATAGCTTACAGCCCTTTCCTTAAAGGACTGTGGAGCCTTATTTCAATCACCAAAAGCATAGTTATTAGATCTTTAACGAGTGTCTTAATTTTTGATTGGATTGATGTGAAAACAAGGGCCCGACTAAAGGGAGCTAAGTGGCCTCCAATCTTTTTGGTGACTTAAAGAGAGTACTAGAGCTTTAGATTTCCGTTAAATGAGCTCTCTGATGATCTCCTAGGATCATTGGCTCAATATGATCACCCCTGGAAAACAAGTAAATGAAAATGTATCCGTGATCTTCCTTCTGTCAGAAAAATACAAAATTCCACATCTTTGTAGAGAGTAGCTTGAAACCTCAAAGATAGAGTTTTCTAATGTGCTAAACCAGATGTTGTTTTGAAATCACTTGACTTTTTGGGGTGTTTACCGCCATTTTTTCGAACATGAGGAATTAATTTTCAGGCTGTTCTCATTTCCTTAGCAATGAGAGAACTTTTAAAGTTCAAGAGGCACATCTGATACCTTGATATTAAGGATTCAGATTCAGTTACACAATAAAATTCTAGTCAGTATTTAGGTATTTTAAATTTTGTACTGTTGAGAAATAAAGCCATTTGACTAGTGAAACATTATTACAACAATAGGTGCAAATAAGTAAAAAGCAAACCACATCCCATAGGAATCTAATTCAAGAATAGCAATTATTATTCAGATTAATCTTAATGGTAAAATGTTACTTTCAATATAAATTTATAGGAATTCTGAACGACCTACAGAATTTTCTTGAAAATGGGTGTTCAATGTCAATGAAAAGTGCATAATTAGAATTGCCATTGCCAATAACATTACACAGTAAAATTATGACGCATTTCATAATCAATACAGTAGAAAATGCTAAATCACCTACACCAAAAACAAGAAGAACAATGGGGAATTTTTCAAGACAGTGCGAAAAACTGTTGTTCTTCTTGGTTTTGGAGTTTTTGGTGGATAGGCAGTGTGGTCTTCGTTGCTATTTAAAATGCTAAATTGAGATGATCTCTAAGTCTATAAATGAATTTGTGGCATACATACATATTTCTAACTTTCCAAGTGAATATTATCCCATACTTATGATTTAAAAATGTATTTTTGCTATAGGTAGCAGGAAAATTATAACTATTCTTAACTGTTTAGATCTTTTTTTTTGTGTTTTAGGTAAATGTTTATTTTAAAAATTGGTGTTAATCTTTGGTAAATCTCCTGACTAGTTTTTAATCTTTGTACTTAAAGAACTACTGTACAGTTTGCAATGTTTATTGCCCCAGGCTACCTCTAAAATAAAGCAACATAAAAGAACAGTACAAGCATTATGCAAGCAAAGCATGGTACAGGCACAGCAGGGAATTAAGCCCAAGCATAGTGGAATGCTACACAGTTCAGGTTAAGCAAAACGGAAATTGTTGTTATTTTGTTTTTGGAAACCAAAGACTTTGTCTTTCTGTCCAATAATTAACAAGGCTAGCAATTTGTACTTCTAAATCTCTTTTACAAGACCTGTCACTCCTTCCAAACCAACAGCCATGTTATTGGATTTATTGGGTAATCCATCCCAATGCAGCAGTATGAAACAGCTGCTTTATAGATATACAGACTACATCTGACTACCAATAATCAACTTGCTTTATAATTTATTTATTTTTTTAGGGAAAGAGACATTAGAGTTATCAACACTAAGACAAAGCTCAAGTGGGACCATTACAGTACCATTCCCTGATAGGAATCTGTCCAGAAAGGGAGAAGGAGAAAATTACCAGTAATATCAAGTTTTGGCAAGGGGTGAAGGGAACAATGCATGAAAATGAGCATCCATTCACAGATCTACAGTGCAAGAACAAATATGACAATCTAAAAAATTAATACAAAACTCAAAAAGACAAAGCTGGGACAAGCGGTGAGGGGAATATAAAGTGGGAGTAGTACGAAATAATGAGACTTTGTTGGAGATAGACCAGAGATACAGCCAGTTGCTGTTGAAAGATGGGGCAGGAAGGGTAGTTTTAAAAGACACTGTGACAACATTTGAAGAGAATTTTCCCTCGTCTACACCTGCTGATTTTTCTATTGAATCACCTGTTGAACGGACGGAGAATCCATGCTCTTCTTAACAAGCGTTCAGGCTCAGTAAGAGGAGGAGAGTTAACAGCGAATCCTCTCTACCAGAAAATAAAATTGCCTCAAAACCTACTGTGGCAGAGACAATATTAAAAATGAATGCAGATACAAATAAGCGTCGCAAGGAATGTATTTTAAGGCAGGATTTAGCTTTTGAAAAAAAGAGTGCTGCGCTTGAATTACTTCAAAAGCTCATTGAAAAATTTAATTTATTTTAGTTTTTTTAATCAATGTAAAAAATAAATGAACTTAAATATAATAAACTTTTTAATATTATTTGAACAAGGAACAGTTAATAATCACAGTAAGGAATTAGTTAAATGTATTATTTCTAAGAAAGTAAATTAGAAATACAGTATGTATTCTATTTTTTTTTTTCATATTTGTGTGATAGTGACCTGGAGCAATTTTTCAGTGAATCCTTGTTCTTCCAGAAAAAGAAACAATAGTCAATAATCTTAACAATCATCTGGAGTATTTTATTTATAGGCCTACCTTTCCATACAATTCAGCCAGGAAAAAATATCACATCACTTGATGCCTTTTGCATGCTCCTTTCCAAAATAGGGACTAGTTCTATTTGAATCATTCATGGAGACCACAACGACTCATTATAGGCTTGTTTTTAGGGTAAATTTGTAGTCTTGGGTAGTTCACAGCATAAATTTTGTGTCCTTATTCTTTATAGTTAGATGTTAGTATGAAAATAATTTTGCAGAATTCTTAAAATTAGCCTGAAACTCCTCAAATAGGACTTAAGTTTTGCTGAAGTCATTTTCAATGGGTGTTAAGCTCTTTTTAAAAAAAATTCTTTAAATTTGTTTTTGAAATAACATTTGACTATGTAGTAAAAGCTTGCAAGGGCAGCCAAAAAATATCCAAATTACTATCCAGGCTCTGTTTGAACACATAAATGGAACAGAATAAATGTTTTTATTCCCTTCTCTGTCAGTGTCAACAGATAAGCCAGGGATTTACTGTTTTAATTCCCAGAAAAATTAGTCTTACACCTGGTCTCAAAAGTGAGATTAAATTTGTCCTCCTGCTTGTTTAAAGAACAGATGTATAATTGAAGTTTGCTTCTTTTGTATCTTACATTTAATGGGCTTAGATGGTATATGTTCCTGTATTCATCTGTCTTGTTTCTTTTCTACAGGAATGTTTTTACCTCATCTTTAGAATGATATACATTTTTTTTTTTTAAATGACTTATACTTGAGTACATTTTAAAGATTTTGACCTATCTGTTTCCAAAGTTATGATTGAAAACTTTTTATTTTGTAAACATAGAAAACAAATCAAAAGAGGAATAAATACTTATGTTGCAGTAACTTGGAATGAAACCCTAATATTTGCAGCATTATGGTCACGTTTAGTTTTCCCATCTTCCTGTTGGTTTTCTACTATTCTTACATCAAAGTTACTATTAGTCAAACTTGGATCCCTGTATTTTTCAGCATAAAAATGAATCATATCACTGCTATTCACACAAATATTATGTGATACACAATACGAAATCACTGAGTTATATAGAAATGCAATATCTGGGGAAGGAAAAAACTGTAAGTGACGGAAACGACCTTTCAGTTTGCCAAACGTCCTCTCAATTGTCATTCTTGTAGATGAGTGTCTGAAGTTGTTGTTCTGCTGGTGTCTAGTTATATTTCCTGTTTCTCGATAGGGAGTTAATGGATATGGGCTCAATGGATAAGCACTGTCTACTATAATATGACAGTCTGGTGAAAAGTTTGTTAAATTATTTTCCATATCTTGCCCCAGGTATGAAAGTCAATATACACTAGCATCATGTACTGAGCCAACTTGACTAACATACCAATTTGTAAACTTTAAATTTTGTTGGCAAAGTGCCTGCATTTGTACTTAATGGTACCCTTTTCTGTTCACATATGAATCACTATGCTCAGTAGGAGCTGGTATTGGAATATGAGTTCCATCAATACAGGAAATAACCCCCGGAAACTCTGACATCTTGTTAAAATGTTCCCTTACATTCTGAGCATGCTGTCTTTCTGGCCATTTTATTAAAAAAGATGCCATTCCAACAAAGTTCCATTCTTCTAAAAGTTCTAGCAACCAAAGATTTTGAAACATTAAAGCTCTGAGAGATTGATCTATAGCTGCCAGGGGTTGACCATACCCATAAAGCAAATAAAAGTTGCTTACTGAGGCATATTTTTGGCTCAAAATTGACCCCTTTAATTCTCAGTTTGGAGCTAATTTTCTGCAACAGAGCTTCAGCTGTTCCCCTCTCTAGTTGGAAGTGAGACTTAAATTCTTTGTCACTCACAACAGGGATTGTTACTTCATAAAAGCCTTTTATTTTTGATAAATAAATATTTTCATTCACTTCTCCAGCGGTAACACATGCCTAGAAAACAAAAATCATGTAAAAGCTAAGCAAAATATTACTTAAAGAGAACTATAAGTGGTTGATAATTGGGAAAAAACATTAATAATCCTGATTCATTTTCCAAAAGTTACTGGCCACACAATTTACATGAAATCAAAGATTCACATCATCATCTAACCCCTATAATTCAATATATGTGACAGAATAATTTCTAAAAAGCTTTGTTTTATGTCTTCTTACAAATCCTGTAAAATTCTACAACAGGAAGAAATTAATTCATATTAGATAACTAATTTTGGACAATTTTTGATCACATCCAATAATCTATTTAGAAGAATTTACTGTAGCTACTAGCCCCTGACAAATCTTGGAAACAGAGCCTTTAGATATAAAATATAATACAACAAAGTTGTATTATGCAATGTTATCATTGCAAGTTACTTAGAATTACAATGGACACCACCAAATTAATTATTTGTGTTTGCGCTAATTTGTTGTAAATTCAGAAAAGCAAGTTGATGTTTATGTTCCATCAGAAATTTGTAATTTTGTAACAACGCAACAAGTGCATCCATAACCAAAATGATAAGATGCTAATCAATGTATTTCTGAGGGGGGAAAATATATGATAGGAGAACTTGCTGCAGGAGAAATTCCCCACAAAGAGGAAATTCTAGCTAGGAAAAGTTATATGATTTGATTTCCACTTCACAATACTCTACTCTTTATGCTACAGTCTGACTTTTTGTCCCAATTCTTTAAGAGCAACTCTTGAAACACAAGGGCCATTCAAATAAAATAAGAAACTTTTTTCAGTCCTAAAAAACTGTTTCTATGTAATATAAAGAAATAAAAAATTATTGGCTTTTGGGTAAAATAAATGTTACCAGATAATACACAAGAAATTGGGCAACATGTTTCTTTTTAAATGGGTTTGTGCTAAAATTGATAATATGTATTTTTCAAGAAAATCCTGACACGGAAAAAATGGGGACAGTTTTTGGAATTAACATATCAAAGAGCATGAAACTGGGCAAAATACTTTATGGAATTTTCAAAACTTTAATTTTTCAGACCAATGTTATCTATGAGTAAATTTATTAATGCCTAACCTGAAAAAATTAATTCCAAGAAATAAAAAGTTGATTCTACGAAGACAGTGATAGGTGATGTAGTCTATATGAATATTTTTGCTATTTAACCAAGATTTTTTCTTGGCAAAAAAGAAAATAGCTAAATGAAAACCATAAAATAGCCTAAAGTCAAAAACATAGTCAAATAAAGAATATATCTGCTATTTAATTAATTCCAATAAAATTATTAAATTAATTCCAAGAAATAAAAAGTTGATTCTACCAAGACAGTGATAGGTGATGTAGTCTATATGAATATTTTTGCTACTTAACCAAGATTTTTTCTTGGCAAAAAGAAAATAGCTAAATGAAAACCATAAAATAGCCTAAAGTCAAATAAAGAATATATCTGCTATTTAACCAGCAAAACAAAATTAGCGAAATAGAAAGCGTAAAACAGACCATAGCCAAAAGCCAGGAAACAAAAAGAGACCTGTTGGTTGTACAGGCTGTCAGGTATTTAGTCAAAATGTTACTATTGGGTTATTTGGTCTATATTTATGGTAAATTTTTTCGTCATATATACAAATCAAAATAAAGACTCAAAATGATTGTATACAAGATAATGAATAAAATCATAATCGCAGGTTACAACAATAAATGACTTTGTAGCAAAACAAAATAATATATTTTTAAATAAATTCAGAATATATTTTCTCAGTCCTAAAAACTGTTTCTATGTAATATAAAGCAATCACAAATTCTTGGTCAATATAATACTTATTTCCGCTCCAACATTCATTTATAATATACCCCACAATAGAACGAATGGGGTAGCTAAGTAGTAATACTATTTGGCAGTTGCTGCTAAAGTGTCAGCAGCTTTTGGAATTCTGTTTAATTGTGCTATTGGCAACTTTGGAACTTTGTTCACCCCTGAATATACAAGTGTTTAGTAGTTTATAATTGTGTCTAGAAAAAGAATAACTTGCAAGAATAAATTGAATATTATATTACAACTTACCACCATCAATTCTTCATCTTCATTTGATTCTACATCAGTATCCATTATTTCATCAATAAGCAACTGTAGAACTAAATAATGTTGTGCCACGTCTGATGTACCACTGACAGAGCTCAATGTATGAAGATTTGAAAAAAAAAACCAGTAAAATCTGAAATTGTTTCAAGCTGAGACACTCCATTGAATTTCTCAAGTTATTCAATATTTAGGATTTTGTAAGATATCTGTTTCAATAATAATGAGTGTTTTGAAGAGTATCTAGTATTTGAGATGGAAGGAATGCATACAAAGTCTATATGCTCTTTTTTTTGTTTTCTACCTATCAAAAACAACAGTTTTTGAACAGCCATCAGAAGAGAGAAATTTCACTTCACAGAAAAATCCTAAATCAGTCA
>NW_027062895.1:0-71257 GCF_032884065.1 Artemia franciscana
TTCGTGAAACAAAATGGATGCGCTCTATTAATAAATCAATGTATTTCTTTTAAGATATTTGGATACACTTTTAAAAAAGGAATAAAAAACAATAGATTTATTCATAGTAAAATGTAAATAAAAGATAAATTGTGAAAAATATTTATTTGGATTAGTGACTGAAATGCTGACAACATAAAATGTAACTACTATTATTACTAAAAATTCAGCACAGCACCAAGCTGCCTGAGACCAACACAGGTACGCCTGGTCCTCCTCCATTTTAATATATTTGAAGTCTCCCTCCATGCACTCTCCAAGGAAGTCCTAATTGCCCTTAATTCTTTCATTACAACATCCTCACACCCCAATCGCAGACGACCTGTTTTCCATTTAGCCCTATAAGGTTGGCTGGAAAGGACTATTTTTGGTAGTCTGTCATCCTTTATCCGTAAAACGTGCCCTAGCATTTCAATCTATTTCTAAGTATAACCTTTGAAAGTTTTTGCATAGTCTCAGTTTGAAATGCAGTCAGTCAGCAGGGTAACCCAAAACAATCCGTAGGCATTTTCTCTGGAAAATATCTAGTAAATCTTTATCCGATTTTAAGAGGAATAATTATCAATATTCAATCCTTCAGAGAAGAGCAATATTCTTAAGGCAGAGAAGAGCAATAGCTAGTAAATCTTCATCCAGTTTTCAGAGTAATCATTCTTAAGAGCAGTATTTAACGACTGACCTCACCTTCCAATATTCACCCTCACCTTCCATATAGTGTACCTTCCAATATACTAATCTTGCTTTGTAGACGTATCTTCCAAACTTTTTTAATTGTAAAAAAAACACCCTGAAACCTGGCTATTCTAATTTTAACATCTTCACTCCTCCCACCTCATTTACTAATAATACTACCAAAGTAATTGATGTTGTCTTCTTGATTGATTTTTTGCAATAAACGTCACCTTTGAATCTTCACTTATATCTAGTCTTAGCGACTTAGTATTCTTAGCATTAATTTTCATACCTATTCATCTCCCTCAGCTTGCAAAACTTCTATGCTGCTTCAACAATATAAGTCCAGGAAATTCTTCGATCCCCATTTGATTCCATTTTTTCCGTTTCCTTACCTGTGCTCCTGAGGACATTAAATCCAAGTCCATCAAAATGGTCCATGTAAATGGGGATACAACACAACCTTGCCTAGCTCCTGATTTCATGTGAAACCAGCTCTTCATCTCAAATCCTACCTTAACTAGAGAAGAGTTATTCTCTTAGATTGCACTAATCGCTTTAATGTATTAGTTTGGTATAACATGAAAGGATATGAACTTCTCTAAAGCCCTTTTATCAGCCTAGTCGAACGCCTGCTCATTATCTGTAAAATTGGAGATTAAAGGTATTTAAAGACTTACGCACTTTTCAATTATTATTGTCAACACATACTGTACCCTTCCTTAAACCACACTGTTATTCTCTTAAAACTTTGTCGTCTAGAGCATCCGAGTATAGAAAGTTCATCATACTAAGTAAATTGCTACCTAGCTTGCTAGCTTCTGAAATTCCATCTGAGATGTTATTCCCCATTCATCAGCCTGTTCTTTTTTACTTAATTTCTACAGATGATACTAAAGGTCAGTGCACAGTATATCAAAACCAAACTCCGGTGAAAGATTTGTCGTTAATCTGTTTCTGTTGCCGTCTCGTTAATCCGTTAATCAGCAATTACAATATACCCTTCCTACGTGTTCTTCAACGGAAAGCAACATCATCTTCATCACTAAAAGATAAGGCTACTCCAATATCTTACCATAAACACTTCATATTTGGAACTCCTTCTGTTGATATCAAGAAGTCAATTAGGTGATCTTTTACCAATAACAAAAGGTCTAACCATGATTAAATCTGATTTCTGACCCATTAAAGATGGCTCATAGAAAAATTAAATTCGTTTGTCCTGATATTGATTTCTATGTTGCCGCTTATAGACCGAAATAATTGGGTCATGGAAGGAACTATTACAATGATTATTCGTCAATGCCAGGATATGGTCTTAGCGTTTGGTTTGCTAAGCTGTTTTGTGACGCAAGTAGAAAGTTTACCCTCCAGATACCTGCCTTCTCATGGAAAATTCTTACGGTGAAAAATCCTCCAAGCAGAAAATAGAGTTTTTGGCTTCAGTATAGCAGCATCGCTCCTTACTTGCCACAATTCGTTTGATTATAATTTATACAAATAATAAACTTAAAGCTGGACCTAATAATTAAAGAAAAATCAAAAAAAATTTAACTATTAAAATAAACAACGAATTTTTCTAGTCAGTAGATACCAAAACCACAAAAAAAAACCAGAAGGTATTGCTTCTAGCACATTCCTTTACTGACTTGAAGTTACAATCAAAAGAACCAATCAGATGAAAATTAACTTTTCTCTTTTTCACTGGCTTAAGCTTTCGAATACAGAGCCACTCAGGTTTATAAGAAAGGAGCATTGCTGTCATCTCTTTTTGGCATAAAATTAACACCCTAAATTTATAGCGAATCACCGATCTCCGTGGTCATCACTCTATGTTCAGCGTTGCCAAATCTCAAAGTTGTTGCCCTTCGCTGATCTCCCTAGTAATCCTCTTGGGTGCAGCATCACCAAATTGCGTCTACTAGAACCGAACAAAATATTAAAAATAACTCCAAACATGGGAATGTAGATACTTATTTAGTGCTTGTATTACAAATCCGATCAGACAACGTTTTTCTTTTAAGGAAACCTGCAAACATACACTGTTGGCAGGGCCAACACTTTAATGTTGCTCTTTACTTTGAGTAAAAAAAACTTTTCTTTTTCTTAACTCCTTTATTTTTAACCACGTAAGGAAATTCCCTCATCCTCCGTTCTAGTTATAAATCTCCCGGAAAGTCTCCCCTCTGAATTATTCTTTCCTTACTGAAAAAGCCTTCCTATAGAAAATTTCTCAGCAAAAAAAGAAGAAAAAAAGTGATAATAAGCGATTTTAAGTATTCTTAAGCTTTATTATGTGATTTATAGCGTTTATAAGTGATGAGAAGGGCTTAAAAACTTATCTAGAGCGTTTTAATTGATTCGAAGTGTTTATTACTGATTTAAATCGTTTGCAAAACGATCCAAGTGCTTAGAATTAGATTACATGGATTGCATACAAATACCTTAGATCACCTATAAATACTTTAGATCACTTAAACAGATCCAAAATGGAATCTAAATCCTTTATAAGAAATCTAAAGTGTTTATAAGCTATATAAGACTTTTTTAAGTAAACTAAGGCTTTATAGTAGTAAGTAATTTTATAGTAGTAAGTAAAAGTAGTAAGTAAGACGGCACTAGACCCTTAAGGCCCAAACCGGCGGTGCTGATCTCCGCTTCATGGCCCTTCAGCCAGGAAGTGCAATGGGGGGTTGGGGTCCAGCCATCCTGTTCTTTCACACACCCTTCCTGCCTACCTTCCCCAGATTTCTCCGGGTACCCATTGATAAGGCTTCATAAGTAATCAAAGATGTTTATAAGTGATCCAAAGTTTCAAGTTTTCTGAATCGTTTTAAGTTATTGCACCCGATTTTAAGTGAACAAAATAAGTTAAAAGTGATCTGAAGTGTTTATAGTTTATAAGCGATTTTATGCATGATTTAAACGTTTATAGTGCTTTAGATTGCTAAAAAAAAAACCCTCCTTGTAAACGCTTTTAATCTCTTATAAACAATTTAAAATACTTCTAGATACTTTAGAACACTTTAAAACGTGTTTAAAAGCATCAGATCGCTTAAAAATTGTTTAGATCCCTTGTAAACGCTTAACACTACTTATAAATGCTTTAGATAACTTATAATTGTTTTAGATCACGTATAGACACTTTAAAACTCTTATCAGCCCTATAAGTCAGTTATAAAAACATTAGATTACTTATGAACACTTCAAATCACTTGTAAACACTTTAGATCAATTATTATGCTTGCTATTACTTGCAATTGCTTTAGATCATTTACAAACGTTTTAGATGACTTTTAAATTCCTTGCATCACCTTTAAACGCTTTAGATCACAGCTTTATATTACTTAACAACGCTTGTGATCACTGGCAATTTTCTTAGTTTTTTTTGTGGAATTTTAAATGAGGATGGTTTTTCCGTATGGAGAAAAAATCCAGAGAGAAAAATTTTCTGGAAACTTTTACAAAGGAGAGCGGGAAGAGGTACATATGTCATATATGATGTACATGCCGTACATATTTCTAGGAAGAAGCCCAATAAGACATTCATAATTTTTTGCATTCATGCCCTTAGTTGACCGCTGAAGCATTAAAAGTATCAATCTTCGGCTTCTGATTACATAATCATCACTGTTCTTACCAAATTTTGACATATTCTTTCTATCTTTATTAGCTGTTCAATAGTAGAGGGTTAAGGGTAATCATACGGGCTGAATTAAATCAAGAAGTTGTGGGCTTCAAGCCATGGCTAACGATAGAAAAATCAAAGACAGATAGCCAGGTTGAGTGAGAAGCAAATCTGGCATAAGCCCTTATTAGGATTGTATAAAACGGTGCCAGTTCAGTTGTTGCTAAATAAGTGCATCTATCTGTATTACCCAGCTGTTGTTTGAAATACTTGTCTATATTTGGGTGCTAAAATTGTTTAGTTAGCACTTTTCGTGGGAGAAGAAAAGTCTATCTTCATAACTAAGTGACAACAACGTTAAAGAACAAGAACCGAGTCTCCAATTACTGCATTCTTTGAGTCTCTTATATGTCAAATGTTTTTGAGCGTGAGGGAAATAAGGACTGCAACAGCATCATGATTTTCAAGACGATTTGAATTTGAAGGATGTCTCCATAAATTGCTAACCATGACGTCTGCAGTGTCTAAAATGTGGTTTCAATTTTAATTTTAATTTCAATTAAGTTCTTAAATTCAGTTCACTACAAATGACAATGGACACAATGGATAATAGAAAACAAAAAAGAACACAAAAAAACACAAACTAGAACACAAAATAAGAATAATAGGACACAAAATATGCTATGAACAATAGATGCATTCCCCACAAAATTTTTCCTCAACTAAATCCCGACTAAAGTCTCTCATAGAAAAAGAAAATGTTGAATTGAATCAGGTTCTGTGGTAGGCTCGTATGCAGTTTTTAACTGATTCAATCGACGGAGTCCTCACTTAAAAATCTATATTCTTGTTATATGGTGCCAGATCTGTCTATGATGTCTTGTCATCTATCATATCTGTCATGATCGACTGATGTTGCGGTTGTAGAGCATTTATCACCCAATGTGTGCTTGGTAGAATAGATACGGCAAAAACGTTTAACATAACTAATGCTTGGTAAAAAAAGAGTAAAATGTGTCTTTGGCCTGTGAAGTAGGGAAATTGCATATATGAAGTTTAGGTATAAGAGAGTGCAGTCTTTGGCTTAGATAACTTTGAAGACCACACTGCCTTTCCTTGACGAAAGTATAACAGTTCAAAATAGGGATGAAATCTTTTTATGAACATTGTATATTCGTTCGAAATATCCAGTTAAATTTTACATCTGTTCACTGTCAATAAAAAGGTTTCATCCCTATTTTGAACTGTTTTACTTTTCTAGCCTTTGGTTGCGTGTATACAATTAATGTAAAGCTTGGAATTTAGTCTTTTCTGGTATATTGTAGTCGGGTCTGATTGGGCTATAATGGACGATGAACAACACAGATCACTTGACCGTACTAATGAAGAAGACTTTGTTTCTTCCGGTTCATCAGTGTCGAGAACCCAGACAGAAATAGAAGCTATGTTAGTTCCACAACTGTTAGCGGCTGCATCAGGTTTGTTTCTCTGATTTTTTTTCTTCTAGGGTTGATTTTAATTTACGGTAAGAGAAGAAAAATAGCCCCTCTGTGGAAAACCAAACTATAAAAGTGTAAATTTGAATACGGATATTAGAATATTACAATCAAGGTACATATAAATATTAAAAGTTACTAAAAGTACTTATACAGATTTCAAAATTAAAGCCATTTAAAAATATAATACCATAAGAAGATATATTTAATTTTCAAGAGGATGGAGAAAACTACTAGTTGGGCCATAATACTTCACATTGTTCCCCCTAGTCTTACAATTTATTTGCCTATAGTCATAATGCTTTCATGCTTCCAACACAACCTTGTGTTGTTATAGATTCCCCTATGGTTATAACGTTTCCCACACTTTCCCACTAATGCTGTTGTTATTTTCCCTATAGTCACAACTCCTCCGACAGGTGTCCCCTACTGCTGCCATCTATTTCCAATTATTCGTGATGTTTTCCATGGTCACCCATATGCGATTTTAAATGTGTGCTTCAATTGGTATAATTATTATCATTGCACAGTCTTGGCTGAATTGTTCCAGCCGCTATAGCATCCTACCTTTGTCATAGCCCTATCGGTGCGAACAGGATGCACCGTGTTCTCATCTTTCACTGATTTTCTTAAGCTGCTAAATAAATAATTTTCTGTGTGTTTTACAAGCAGGGGCTCCTAATCTGCGATGACTTGCTGTCAGTGCATACATGTAAATCATATCGTTTGGGCTTAGTTACCTCTCAAGTTTTCTATTTTTACTTCTGGTCAGAAAGGTAGAACATAGTACAATATCTGTCTACAAATCTCACTGCTAAATCCTATGTCTTTCAGAAGAATCCTGAAGGTACCTGATTGGCTCCTGTAGAAACTCCGTCCCCCAAAAAACTAAATTATGAAATACTTTACTGCTGTAAAATTTGAACGCAAGTCTCATTCATAAATGAATGGCTATGTAGCCAACAGAGCTGTCTAGCCTTTGTTAATAAATTGCTCTTAGAAATGTGTTCTATTCAAAAACGTTTCTTCCTAACAATCTTCAGCCATCTATGACCCGGTTAGGATGAGAACGTGAAAGAGATTTTTTTTTTCAGTATTTAAATTTTTAACTTGTAATTTTTCTAATGTAAATAAAAGGACTGGTTTTAAGTTTATTTTGACAAAGATGAACGAAGTGGACAGAAAAAAAATCATTCACAATTTTGTTAATTTCAGAAAACGGTTGAAACTAAATGAAAGGTTTTAAAGGTTGTCATCGATTATACAATAAAACAGGACTGTCCAGCATTGGATTATTATATGCAATTTTCGCATCGTGGACCCAAAACCTTTATTCAGTATCATGATGTGCTATTAAAGGACAATCAGATAGTATTAGTCTATTATTAGTAGATACTATCAGAAAGTCAACTGGGAAATAGCGGAGAGTTTCAAAAGAACAATGTATTTAAATCAATAATGTATGTATGCACGGTCTAAATATCGTAGTATTGACAGTCTATAAAGAAAAATACTTAAACTATTGAACAATTACTACTAGGGATGTCATTAAGAAACACATGTCTGTCTTCTCTTACAAGTGATATTGTAAATTTCCTCGGAGTGATAAAAAAGCATGTTTGATAACGACGGGTTTATAAGAGTAATATTCCCAGAAAATCTAGTGCTTAAAGAGAATGTATGGTTATCATAAGATTGCTGATCCCCCTCTGTATAGGATGCCGAATCACCTTAAGCGAGTACTCAATGTAAGGGAATTGATAAGCCGCCTCATCATTATGAAAGCAAGATGAAAAACATGCTTAATGCTCTAGTAAACTGATAAGTCAAATGTCATAAAGTTTATCAAAATGTTGAATTTTCCACTTATGTAAAAATTATATAATAATAGACAATGAATCGTAAGTAAAATAAACATGGTATTGCCTGCTGATAAAGTTTATGTTAATTAACGAATATGAAGACAAATCGACTAAGTGAAACACCTGTGAATGATATTAGCGTTATTAATGGGGTACCAGTAGATATTGTCATTGCACCTAATAATAGTTTTGATGAAACTTACAATGAGCTTGTAGATGAAACTTTAATAAAAACTGTGTATAACCCGGAATGATGAATATTTTAGTGTTAACGAAGGAAGAAAAGAGAATAGCTGAACTTTCAAGAAGAAACAATATTATTTTATTGAACAGATTTTAAATACCCAAAGGTGTTCAATGATATTAATAAAGCATAGAACTGTATGTATGTATGAATTTATTGTCAGGCCGTCCTGGCTGAGTGGGTTGGTGTGCTGGATTCGGAATCCTGTGTCTGAGAGGACGTGGGTTCGAATCCCGGTGTACCCAATTCTTCAGTTTGGGACGGGGGTCAGTGGCGTGATCCTGTAAGCTTAGCCAGAGTCGACCCAGCTCTAAATGGGTACCTGGAGAAATCTGGGGAAGGTAAACAGGAAGGGTGTGCGAAAGCACAGGTTGGCTGGCCCCCAACCCCCCATTGCACTTCCTGGCTGAAGGGCCAAGAAACGGAGATCAGCACCGCCGGTACGGACTGTAAAGTCTAAATGCCGCATCCTTTACCCTTTTTACCTTTATTTATTGTCCGTCATAGATTTAAATACAACACTTACAAAGTATAAAGAAATAAATGAAAGTAAACAAATAAGTTTTGAAAAATACAAACAAAACCAAAAACAAGGAAGGATTGAGAGGAAAAAAAACAGAAAAAAAAATAAGACAATTATTTGTAAGACCAGACATATTATCAACGAAGGATAATTTCAGAGGTGCCTCCACCAATAATATGCCTCCGGTATCTGCCGTTTCTTTTCTGCACTGAAGCCACTCGACTACCAACTTCATACCAATAGGAGAGGGAGCTGTTGTTAGTCTAGAGAGACTGCCATAGCAAACATTTTGCATACTTATAGAAACACTTCCATACATCCCAAATATCTGAAGCAGTAAGAAGAGGCCAAAATGGTGCAAGGACGAGTAGATGTGGAACAGCAAACGCATTATAAACACTAGCTAATATAAGATGGTTAAACCTAAACCTTAATTTAACTAGTAATCTGTACACAAATCTTTCAAAAGTTGACAATTGGCGCGAAGATTTAACCCAATCGGTACACCATGATACATCAGTGTATCTTGTGCTTTAATAGTATGTTCTCCTAACCGAACGTTAGTCGAGCAGTCTGAACGACTGCCTCAATCAAAGAGCAGTCTCTCCTTCAATCAAAGACCGATACGTTTATGCTCCCTATCGAGAATGTGAAAATATTCCTCAATTCCAAAGGCTGTCCTGCCAATACCTAGGATATGATCAGCATAGCTAGCTAACAAAACATTAATAGCCTTAAATATGCGTTCTGTTGTGTCACAATGGCACTATTATGAAAGAGGTGTGGAGAAGTAACAGCACACTGTCTAATACCCTTTTTTGTTGGAATTGAAGGAGTGAGTTGAAGGAGTTGGAATTGAAGGATTGAAGGAGTTGGAATTGAAGAGAGTGAGTATCGTACAAGGTAACATGGTGACCTTAGCTCTGGCATTTAGATTTTCTTACATATCATGTATCGATTTGAGGACAGAAATATTAACTCCACACTTATATGCAGTCAATAAGAAATGTAGATGTATACCCATGTTGAAAGCAGGATACGTCTAACCCAACAAAATATAATACCTCATTGCTTTATGAAACTGTTTCACTAACAATGTTCTTTTGCACTAAGCTGTTGCTGTTATGAGTCTTTTATTTTATAAATTTTTTTTTTGATTTATTAATTTATACATATATATATATTAATTTATACATATATATATTTATACATATATATATATATATATATATATATATATATATATATATATATATATATATATATATATATATATATATATATATATAGATATATATATATATATATATATATATATATATATATATTATATATATAGATCTATGGTATGACTTCTGTAATAAAATCTGAATAAATTATCCAAGAGGAATTTAATCAAACTTTTCTGGATTGTTAAGAATAATACAGCTCTTGATTATAATTTTAAAGTAATATGCGATACAATTTGCATTCTAACTAAAACGAAATTTATTTCAAAAAATAATAAGTTTGATAATATTGGTAATAAGGACAAAAGATTATATTTACCTATTAATTTTACTTGTAAGCAGATTGAAAATATTAATTTACCAGAAATTTTAAATCAGCGGGATGTGAAACAGGCCTTTCCTAGTAATTTGAATTAGAATGAAAGTCCAGTTTTAACTTATAAATTTTCCAAAACTATTGGGCAAATGATTTTTAATTATAATTTAATACTTAAAAGATTGGATAGTGATATAAATTGGAAACCTGCTTGTAACTGTAAGCAACTTGGCCCATTTGTAAATCCCACTTACCAACAAGTTATAACAGGGGACTTGTCAATAATAAAACAAGATAATCTAAAAATTATAATGAATAAAGGGGCTAATTTCCGTCTTTCTCATCATTTGAAACCATCGAGTATTCTTGATAGCTTGGAAAATGATTTTGATTTATTTATTGATAAGTGGTGTAAGAAAGAGAATAAAAATAAAGAGAGTTTTCAAAGTTGGAAGAATTTAATTATTAGTAGAATACGAAATAAAATATATTCTAACTTAAAAAATAGTAACACTAAATCATTATTTTATAATGCTAAGATAAAACAAGCAATTGCTAATCTACATAATGAATTTGTAATTGTGCCGGTGGATAAAGCTAATAACAATTTTGCCATAATTTGTCAGAAGCTGTATTGTGATGTCTTAACAAGGGAGTTATGCACGACTAATGTTTACAAAAAGGTGCGTTTAGAGGATGAGAATTTAATTGAAAAAACTGAAGAAATACTTTTAAAAAAAATTAATATTAGAATTAATGACAATGATAATAAGTTTTTCCTATATTGTACTGTAAAATTTCATAAGATCCCCCTAAGCCACGGTTTATTGCTGGAGCAGCTAAATGTCCAACCCGCATTGCTGCTACTGACCTCTCTTTAATTTTAAAGGAAATTGTAAATCAACTTAAAACCTATTGTTCTAGTATTAAAAAAATTCGAATTTTAATCCATATTGGAGTGTTAATAATTCACTGCAAGTGATAGACTCTTTAACAATGTTTTCAGCTAAAAAAAAATGAGTCTTTCGATTTTGCGACAATGTATACTAATTTATCATTTAATGTAGTGTTAGATAATTTAAAAACGGTTATCAAGAAATCTTTCCTCTTATCTAGTAAGAGGCTCTTAAAAATAGACACTTATAACAAAAAAGCTATATTGACAAACTGCTTTAAGAGTACAGGACTAGAGTTAACTCGAGATGTTACAGCTTAGATATGATTTTTGGTTTATTAGAATTTGTTTTATGTAATACTTATATTAGACTACAGGACTAGAGTTAACTCGAGATGTTACAGCTTAGATATGATTTTTGGTTTATTAAAATTTGTTTTATGTAATACTTATATAAGATTTAATGGTAATTTGTACAAGCAAATCGTAGGATGCCCATGGGGGAAATTCCAGCCCATTTGTAGCTGACCTGTTTTTAAGTCAACTCGAATATAAATACATGATGGATAAGAATAATCCAAATAATTTAAAACATCTTTTGTCAAATAATAGAACATATTTAGATGTTATTTTGGTTTTAAATTGTAAGGAATTCATTGATATTTCTAAAAATATATATTCATCAGAGCTTACTCTTGAACCTAGTCGTGGCACTGGTCTAGAAGATCATTTCTTAGATTTGAATATTAATATTTCTGATCATAATAAATTAAGTTTTAAAATGTATAATAAAATGGATGATTTCGATTCTGAAGTAATTAATTTCCCGTTCCCTGAAAGTAATATACACTCAAATATCAGATTTTCGGCATTTTACTAACAGATACTCCGATATGCAAGGATTTGTAGTAATTATATGGATTTTAAAAATAGATGTAAAATTTTAAGCCAAAAATTGATTTTAAGAGGTTTTTCTGCAAATAAATTAACTTGGCAATTAAAAAATTTAGTTTTTGTGTTACTTGGTATTAACCAAGTGACATATAGCAGTCGCCAATTCTGTCGGTCTGTCTGTCAGTCTGTCTGTCGGTCTGTCGGTCTGTCGGTCCCGGTTTTGCTACTTTAGGCACTTCCAGGTAAGCTAGGACGATGAAATTTGGCAAGCGTATCAGGGATCGGACTAAATTAAATTAGAAATAGTCGTTTTCCCGATTTTACCATCTGGGGGAGGAGTGGGGGCCCGGTTAATTCGCAAAAAATAGAAAAAATAAAGTATTTTTAACTTATCAGCGGGTGATTGGATCTTAGTGAAATTTGAAGTTCGGAATGATATTGTGTCTCAAAGCTCTTATTTTAAATCCCGACCGGATCTGATGACATTGGGGGGAGTTGGAGGGGGAAAACCTAAAGTCCCGGTTTTTCTACTTTAGGCACTTCCAGGTAAGCTAGGACGATGAAATTTGGCAAGCGTATCAGAGACCGGACCAGATTAAATTAGAAATAGTCGTTTTCCCCAATTTGACAATCTGGGGGGGAGTGGGGGCCAGTTAATTGGGAAAAAATAGAAAAAATGAAATATTTTCAACTTATGAGCGGGTGACTGGATCTTAATGAAATTTAATGTTTGGAATGATATTGTGTCTCAGAGCTCTTATTTTAATTCCCGACTGGGTCTGATGACATTGGGAGGAGTTGGAGGGGGGGGGGAGAAACCTAAAATCTTGGAAAACACTTATAGCGGAGGGATCGGGATGAAACTTGATGGGAAAAATAAGCGCAAGTCCCAGATACATGATTGACATAATCGGAACTGATTTGCTCTCTTTGGGATAGTTGGGGGGGGGGAGTAATTTTTAAAAATTAGAAAAACTAGGTATTTTCAACTTACGAATGGGTTATCGGATCTCAATGAAATTTGATGTTTAGAAGGATATCGTGGGGGCGGGCAGTTGGGAGGGGGAAACCTAAAACTTGGAAAACACTTAGAGTGGAGGGATCGGGATGAAACATGGTGGGAAAAATAAACACGAGTCCTAGATAGATGATTGACATAAACGGAACGGATCCGCTCTCTTTTGGGTAGTTGGGGGGGGAAGTATTTCTGAAAAAAAAATGAGGTATTTTTAACTTACGAACGGGTGATCGGATCTCAATAAAATTTGATATTTAGAAGGATATCGTGACTCAGAGCTCTTATTTTAAACCCGACCGGATCTGGTGACATTGGGGAGGGGGGGAGTTGGTAGGGAGAAACCTAAAAATTGGAAAACACTTAGAGTGGAGGGATCGGGATTAAACTTGGTGGAAAAAAAACACGAGTCCTAGATACATGATTGACATAACCAGAACGGATCCGCTCTCTTTGGGGTAGTTGGGGGGGGGGGGGGGGGGTTAATTCTGAAAAATTAGAAAAAATGATGTATTTTTAACTTACGAACGGGTGGTTGGATCTCCATGAAATTTGATTTTTAGAAGGATATTTTGTCTCAAAGCTCTTATTTTAAATCCTGACCGGATCTGGTGACGTTGGGGGAAGTTTGGGGTGGGGAAACCTAAAATGATGGAAAACGCTTAGATTGGATGGATTGGGATGAAACTTGGTTGAAAAATAAGCAGAAGTCTTGCATACGTGATTTAAATAATTGGAACGGATCCGCTCAATTGCGGGGGGGGGGGGTAATTCTGAAAAATAAGAAAAATGACGTATTTTTAACTTACGAAGGAGTGATCGGATCTTCATGAAACTTCAAATTTAGAAGGAGCTCGTAACTCCGATATCTTATTTTAAATCTCAACCGGATCAAGCGTAATTGGGGGGGGGGCAGTTGGGGGGACCGTAAATCTTAGAAAATACTTAAAGCGATGAGATCAGGATGAAACTGGATGGGAAGAATAGAAACCTGTCTAAAATACGTGACTGACATAACTGGACCGGATCTGCTCTCTTTGGTGGAATTGGGGGGGGGGTGTGTGTAATATTGAAAATTGAGGTATTTGTAACTTGCGAAAGGGTGACCAGATCTTAATGAAATTTGATATTTAGAAGGATCTTGTGCTTTAAAGTTTTAATTTCAAATTCCGACCAGATCCTTTGACATTCGGGGGAGTTGGAGGGGGGAACCGGAATTCTTGGAAAACATGAAAATTGGAGTATTTATATCTTACGAATAGCTGATCGGATCGTAATAAAATTTGATTTTTAGAAGGAATTTATGTCTCAGAGCTCTTATTTCAAATCCCGACCAGATCTTTTGACATTGTGGAGATTTGGAGGGGAAAATCTTGGAAAAACACGTGGAGCGTAGGAATCGGGATGAAGCTTGGTGGATAGAATAAACAAATGTCCTTGATACGTGATTGACAGAATCGTACTGGATTCTCTCTCTTTGGGGGAGTTGGGGGGAGGGGTTCAGTGATTTGGCGAGTTCGGTGCTTCTGGACGTGATAGGGCGATGAAAATTGGTTGGCGTGCCAGGGAGCCGCACAATTTGACTTGATAAAGTCGTTTTCCCAGATTCGACCATCTGGGGGGCAAAAGGGAGAGGAAAAATTAGATATTTATAACTTACAAGTGGGTGATCGGATCTTAATAAATTTGATATTTAGAAGGACTTTGTGACTCAGAGCTCTTATTTTAAATCTTGACCGGCATTAAGCCTCTTATTTTCCTTTTTAAATCAATCTATTTATTCATAGAATTTTGTTAGAGCTCATACCATATGATCTCTTGGCTCTTAGCTCTTCTCGCCTCGTCACAAGTGCCATATGAGCTCTTAGCTCTTGTTATTATAACGAACTTTTAAATAACTTATAAGAACTTTTTTAAATAACTTTTTAATAACTTTAATTATAACGAACTTGAAATGCTTAGCGAAATCTTTGGTTAATTTTTATTTTCGTTGTTACTGAGTTTGGCGTGTCCCTAATTTTTGACAGTGGATTTCCGGAGGATTTTGCAAAGATTGTCGTTTCAAATGGTCTTATTTTACTTTATTCTTTTCTTTGACTCTTATTATTAACTATTGACTTATTGACTCTTATTTTTCTTTGACTCTTATTATTTTTCTTTGACTCTTATTTTACTCTTATTCTTTGATTTTTATCTAGGTTACATTTACATTAATAGAGAAATTTTGATCTAGTGAAAAATTTTGAATGATTGTTTAGTTTTAATATAGATTGTGAATTGGTAACTTAAATACATGAGACCCAGAACTAAGGTGAGATACGCTTGTTTTGATGTTACTTGGTTGTTCAACATTTGCTTGTTTTTTCATAGGCATATATTTTGGGGTGATACCTAACACGGGGGACCATACCATAGGGAATTTATGGTAGCACGCCACTTGCCTGGGCAGGGAATTTAAAGTGCTGGAACCCTATAGACAAGTGTGTATTCTCCTGATGAACCCTTGTGTTGTTGCCTCTGAATTATTTGTCTTTTTTTTAATATTGGTAAATAACGACTTATACTTACTTACGACACGACTGCCTGTCCATGGATTATTCTTTATGGTGGATTGTGTGTGGCTATGCTGTTTGACCTATGTAATTGTATGGATGAGTAGGGTTGAGACCTCATTCAGGTACTGATCTATATTAATTACTTATGTAGGAAAACAGTCTTCCTTTTCTCCTTCTGTCTTTTTTTACGTGTTTGTGCTTTTGCATTGGTGATTAAGTATCTGAGCAAGTATAATCAAGTGTTTGCCTGTCATTTCCCTCTTTTGAATATGTAAACTAGTTCAGCTGGCATCTAGTATTTAAATTCTGGATCTCCCTCTGAAATATCTGATTTAACAGTTGTAAACTCAATTCACAAATCTGCCCTTTGTCTGCCTAAATGAGCAATTATCTTAATTGTATTAAACAAGAGCTAAGCATGGTTGATTGGTAGGTACCCTGTGGTACCTTGGTTGATTAGTCCCTTTTTTCAAGATTTTTATGTTTCCTACTGATCATTCGAAGAGTTTAGACTTTTAGAACTCACACCCCAGACTTTCCAATATACCTACAAGAAATTTTATCCTCATTTTATTACGTTTTTTTTTTTATTTTGAGACCAGAGCCACCGGCCTCTTCAAATGTCTTTACTTTACCACATCTTGGTTGTGTTAAACCATTTATAAGATTTTTGATATTTTTTAATTTGAACTTTTAACCTTGTTATTACACTTTCGTATACTCTTGTAACATCATAAGCCAAAAGGTATTATTTTCTGAATTTAGAACTAGCTACATTTTCATCTTATTTATGATTAACATTTTGGTAGATGTATTATATGCCTTACTTTTTCTATTTAAATTTATTCGTTTATATAATCATTTCTCTTTTTTACTTATGTGAACACCACACACACACACACACACACACACACACACAAATACACACACACACACACACACGCACACAGAATAAAATATGGTATAAGCCCTTTTTATGGTCGTATAAACATGATCTTATTTCCCATATCCATAGATGAATCTATAATCCATCCGTCCATGCATCATTCTTATGACAGTATTAAGGTGGATAGTCATAGAACTAAGAGATGAATGATTATATTGATTTTGGTTTGACGCGATTTTATTTTATATTATCTTTGTTTGTAATTGTTTCGATTATTTTTATTTCAGCCACCCTCGGTGCAATGGCTCTGGGTGCAGCAGTCGGATGGTCATCACCTGCGAGTCTACAACTGGCTGAACCTCCTTAAATTTGTATTCAAGTGATATATCCCTTATTAGTTCAATTATTAATATAGGTGCTACGATTGGTGCGGTTGGAGGGGGCTTTATTACCAACAAAATTGGAATAAGGGCAACTTTCATTTATGTTTCCCCTATTTTTACCTTGGATTCTTATTAGTTGGCTTTGGTAATAACGTTCTGATGATCACCGTTGGTCGTTTACTCTGCGGTGTAGGAGGTGGCGTTACTAGTGTGGCAGCGCCTGTTTATATCGGTGAAATTGCGACACCTAGTCAAAGAGGACTCCTTGGCTCCAGCTTCCAGCTTATGCTTGTAACTGGTATGCTTCTTGGATATTTATTGGTGCATTTGTACCCTGGTGGTGGCTGTCAATTCTTTCTGGACTTATCCTTTAATTTGTATGATAGCCATGATTCTTGTTCCGGAAAGTCCGTCTATTTAGTTTTGAGAAGTGATGAAAATGGTGCTAAAAGAGCTTTAAAGTGGCTACGTGGCAAAGACTACTGCATCACTACTGAACTTGAAGAGATACAGAACTCAGTGGCAAAGCAAAACATAGGATCTCTCACATTCCGCGAACTATCTAAGCCTTCCATTTTGAAGCCCTTTACTATTTGCGTTTTTCTTATGTTTTTTTCACAGTTTACTGGTACTAACGCAATAGTTTTCAATTTAAACGTAATATTTGAAGCTTCTGGGGGCAAAATGGACAGTAACACTCAATCTTGTATTGTAGGTGTCGTTCAAGTTGCGGCCACCATCATTTCATCTATTTTATCGGATCGTGCTGGTCGTAAAACCCTACTTATATTGAGTGCTTTTGCAATGGTAATTTGTCTTATAGTTCTTGGCGTATTCTTTTACTTACAAAAGAATGACCCAGCCCTAGCAACCAGTATTGGGTGGTTACCTCTAGTTTCTCTTATGATCTATGTAACATTCTTTTCAATTGGTTTTGGCCCAATCCCATGGGCTATAATGGGTGAATTGTTGCCAGGTAACATTAAGAATCTGGCAAGCTCTCTTGCATCTGGTGTAGTTTGGACGTCAGCTTTCATTACAACTTTTTTTTTCGATATTTTAGTCTCAAAAATTGACATGCATGGAGTGTTTTGGCTGCTTGCCAGTTTTACTGTTGTTGCAGGATTCTTTGTGCTTTTTGTTGTGCCAGAAACGAAAGGAAAGTCGTTAAGTGAAATTCAGCAATTATTCATTTAATGAGCAGGGCACAGTGTAATAAGCAGGGCTTGTCGAGGGCCCCCTCAACCCATTTCCTCCAAAACTACTTACTGGAAAAAGGGTGTTAGAAAATTTGTGAAAAACACAAGCCTAACTGTGTTCTAAAGATGAATGAAAACTCTGATGATTCTGTTCTGAATTTTCTCCTGTTGATCTAAAATCGAGGGCAAATCAAGTCTCTGTTGATAGAAGCCATCCCAAATATGAGCTTGGATGAGGTTGGATCCTTAATTGGATCACGTATGTTAATTGATTCGGCTAAAGCTTAGCTGCTTTCACCGCTAGGATTGTCTTCGCTTTCTGTTATTGTTTTACTATAAGAAGACGTAGATGGGAATCCCTTTTCAATACTTTCTTCTTCTATCTCCTTTTTCCACATTTGTTCCTTTTATTAGCCTGTTATATCTACTAAATTTATAGTAGTTATACTTTTAAGAATGTTATAAAGCACTTAAAAGTGTTAAACACAGCCTGACTTAAAAGAGGTACGGCTAAAATAAATGTTTGAAGTGTTAGTTTTAAACTTTAGATTTTAATATTTTATTGAAATATTTTAGTCTTAAAATTTTTCTTTTTAAGTTCTAGTTAATTTTTTTTTGTTTTACAGTTTTACTTTAGTGTTACAAATTTAGTTTTAAAACTTCTAGTTTTAAAGATTTAGCAACGACGGTTATCGTTTTAAGTACTTTTACAAGTACTCAAGTACTCCTTCAAGTACTTTTACAGTTTTGCTCTTTGAAGTTTTGAAGTTTTAGTTTTAGTCAAATTTTAGTCAAAAAGTTTGGTCTTAATTTAGAGTTTTTGTAAGAACACTTTTTTTATGTCTTAGTTCCAAAATTTATATATTTATAGTTTTTATCATAAAAAAATTTCAGTTTTTAGAGTTTTTACTTTTGAAGTTTAGTTTTAAATTCTAGGTTTAAAAAAATTTATTTTAGAGTATTAGATTTACAATTTTTGATCTTAAGGTTTTGTAGTAAAAGTTCTAGTTTTAAATTTTTACATTGGATGTGTAAGTTATAAATTTTAAGGTTTAAAATATTTTGGATGTAATGTTTTGATTTTAGAGTTCTAGTTTTAAGGTATTCGTCTTAAAAGTATTTTTAATGTTTTAATCATAAAGTTTCAATTTTTAAATGATGGTTTTTAAATATTTTTAGAAAAACACTTGATTTTGTTATTAATTTGCATGATTGATATAGTGTATGATTTTGATAGTTTTAAACAAGTTTTGGTGTTATTAGAAAATATTTCTTTTATGTCACGTAAGATTTTAGTAGTGCATTTAATAGTAGTAGAAAAGTTTTGGAAGTATCAGAAAATATTTTACTATTGTAAACCAAGATCTTGCTAGTACCTAACAAAATTGTGTTTAAAGCTTGCAGCATTTCAATAATATCATGTAAAGTTCTAAAATTACAAACCAAGACTTGGTCATGATGACCTAGTTATGGCTAAAGAGGTTGGGTTATTTCCATTAGAAGCTCTCAAAAATACTTCTTTTTATGACTCTTGACTATGTTTTCTAACGAAAATTATATGAAATACGAAAAGAATTGTAATATTATGATTTAAATTGTGAGGCTTTGAACTAGAAACCTTTAGCTTTTACTCAAGGAAATGAGCTTTCTCCCTCAATATCTCATTAAACACAGCTTAGTAAGCCTTTTTTCTAATTTTTTTTTTGCAATAAATTGTATGACACGGGAAGAAAGAATACAATTTTTGATTCAAATATGGGTCTGTCAATCACAAGTGCCTAGTTTTGACCAAAAAAAATGAGACTTCCACCTGAACAGCTAATAAAACGGCGTGAAAACGGCTTTTAATTGTGATTTACAGCAGAAATATACAAGACACGGTTAAAAATGAATAAAAAATGGGCCTATTCCCTAAGAACTCATAAAATAATGCTCTATATGGTATTTCATTGTGTTTTGTAATGAAAATATGTAAGATACGAAGAAAAATACGATTCATGATTCAAATCTGTACCTTTCAAACAAGAATGCCGAGTCTTGACACATAAAAAGGAGTCTTCTCCCTGAGTCGCTAAAAGATAGGGCATAATTTGACATGTGGTTTTTTTTGCAACGAAATTATACAAAAAAGGAAGAAATATACGATTCATGATTAAAATATATGCCTTTTTATCAAGAAATCAAAGTCTTGATTCAAAGAACTTTCTCCCTGAATAGCTCATAAAATAGTGCTTAATATGACTTTTTACTGTATTTTGCGACGAAATTATATAAGATGGGGAAAAAATACATTGAAATATTCAAATACTTACTTACTTGTAATTGGATCAGGACAATTGCTTGGAGCCTTCCATGACATCCAATTACTGATTTAGCTTCATCTGTTGCGGTACCGGGTTTATTTGTGCGCGATTTCAAGCCATTTGTCGTCCCACTGTTGGCCAACACGGCGAAATCCCTCTTTTGGTCTGAGGTCAGCTTTGACGCAGGCAAGTTATGTTTTGCAGTGTCCCCTTGGCGTTTGATGAAGCACAGAAGAAACTCATTGTGAAGGGGTTTTTTGGTGAGCATAAATAAAGGCTAACAATACTAATACGAAAAAATTATCTCCCCTCTCCCAATAAATATTTTTATTTTATTTTACTTTGAATGGTCCTATGTGTTGAGCCTCCCTAATACCGGCTGGGATATCATTCCAAATAGCCAGAGTTAAATACCTAATTTCAAAAGCTGCACGTGTGGTGTCTCGGTACTCAACAATAAAATTATCCGCCTCTCTAGTCTCATACCTGTGGAGTGAACGATTTACTCGAAAAAAATCATTGCAACATCGATACGCAAAAACAGCACAATCTTCGATCTTCGACATCTTCGACAACCATAAGAAATATAAGGCGCAACAATGGTGTGATGCAATAATAATAAAAAAACTGATAATGGTAAAACATAATTTAATCGACGCGAACTTCCCAAATCTCTAGCCACTTTAGCTCCAACAAGATTACTATGGTTCTTCCAAGGTAGATTCCAATCAAGCTGGAATCCCAAATAACGCACTTCATGCAACTGTGGCAAAGGCCTACCATTTAAAAATATTTTTTTATCAACACATGGAGGCTTACCCACTCTCATATAAATCATAAAATTAGTTTTATCAACGTTCACTGATAAAAGGCTCAAACTTGTTAATACAAAAAATGACTTTAATACCTTATTTACTTTCAACAACAAGGCATCGAAAGATCGACTAGACACAGTTAAAGCAGCATCATCGGCAAAAGTCGTAACAAAACACTCTGGTAAGCATGAACGCACTGAATCAATATACACAAGGTATAGAAGTGGTCCCAAAACAAACCCCTGAGGTACACCACACTTCACTTGAAAAGAAGAAGAAAACGCATCGTTTAATACAGCTTGAATACGTCTACCACACACAAAACTATCAAACCACTTCAAATAGTTACCTCGAACTCTAAGGGATTGTAGACGTTTGATTAGAATATCCAAAACCACTGTATCGAATGCTTTTCTGAAATCGATAAAAATAGTTTACGGGATTTCACCACGTTCGAAGCATTTATTTACAGTATCACAAAGGGAGTGCACAACGTCCGACATCGAGTGGCCTTTCCTAAAGCCGAACTGGTTTTCACTTAACATTCCCTTTTTTAAAAGGTGATCATAAGGCCTTTTATGCACAATTTTTTCAAATATTACTGAAAATAAGGGTAGGATTGATTTGAGTCTATAATTTTCAATTTCTAGCTTAGAACCACCTTTTTGAAGAAGGATTCCTTTTGCCCTTGTAAGCGCATCAGGTAATATACCGGTTTCGAGGTAAAGATTGATTATATGAACTAGACATGGTATTAAGTAACACATCCCTGACTTAAACATTTTCACATTAATGCCATCTGTCCCTATTGAATTCGATTTGATTATTTTCACAACCTTCACAATTTCATTTCCAGTCCAAGGCTGAAAATCTATTTGATTTCCAATTCCTCTATCATCCACAAATTCATCTTCCAATAAATAATTATTAAATTTCACTAACCCTTGCGCCTGAACATTTTGCCCAACACTTGAAAAAAACTCAACAAATTTATTCGTGATACTCACTTCATCATTAAAAGTTCTCCTGGAATTAGTAGCGAATAGGGTGGAGCATCTCTCTTCTTTCCCAATAGGTCATTAATAATCTTCCAAATTCCTTTAGTATTATCCTTATTTAAACTCAATCGGTTTGCAAAGTATTCTTTTTTAGCTTTTCTTCTTATCGAGTCCCCCGTCCAATCCCCTGTAATAATAATAATAATAGGTCTAACAATGAAAATAAACTAAAATTAAATAATCATTACCATAGTTAATACTTTGAATATCTATTTTATAATCTGATGTAAGAAAATTCTTAAGCTGAGTTTTAAACGTGCTGAATGAGTGATTGCCACAGATTTTATCCGAGAGTTTGTTCGATGTTTTTAGGACACGCAATGTAAGGGTTAAAATCAGACCAGATTGTTTTGTTTGCGGAATTTGCATGTGGTTTCTATTTCGAAGCGTATACGAATCTTTATCTTGCACAAAATCTTGGAAAAAAGATTCCTTGGGAACTCATCATGGAGAAACTTAAAAATAATGGTTGCACACGATATAGTATACAAAGCGTCTGCAGTTAGGAGGTCATGTTGAGAATGCAAATTTTGGTTTTTAAGAATTACGGCAGCTTTCTATTGGATTGCTTTAATTTAGTACAGCAGAGAAGGAAGGTATTGGTGGTCGTCCGAAGTCTACCCTCATGCATTATTGGCTCATGCAAAGCTGACTTCACGTACCTCTGGATATCGGACTAGCGACCGGGGAACTAAATACATCTTGGGACGGTTGGGTTAGCAACCCTCCTCCTGAAATTCATTGCTACGAATGGAACTGGAAATACGGTGCCACGAGTCGAAGGCTTCAAATGATATGAAAAGATCCGTAATACTGAGACCCTGAAGACCTTCTAGCTGGCGAACCTCTCTACCCTAGTAGAAGCCCGCTCTCTAAGATGGTACGGACACCTACTCCGTCTTCCGTTAAGTACGTCTGCAAGGATCATCTCAGACCTTAATCCCTCGGAAAATGGCTGGAAACACCCTCGAGGAAGGCCACACACTAGATGAGCTGATGTAATAAACCAACACCTACTCAATCGCAACATCAACCCAAACGAGTCCCCATCCTTAGCCCTGGACAGGGCTACTTGGAGAAGATTGACAGTGTTGTCAACCAGTTCCCTCTACGCTGGCGACCCTGCTGAGGAAGAGCGTTAATTCAAAGTAAGTGAAGAGAAGGAAAGGTTGACATCCAAATACTGTTACAGTAAGTCATACTTGGTTAAATCAGAGAAAAATACAGTGTACGTAAAATTGATCCTGGAAAAAAGTGTATTTTAATTTACAAATGATGCCCAAATCTTTCGAAAGTTTTGCTCCAATCATCTTAATATGCTTCTTGAAAGACCAATTTTCATCCAACAAAATACCAAAAAATCTCACATATCTTTCCTGGGGTCGACACAATCGTCCATTACAAGTCAAAAGTACAGTAAACGATGGATATATTGGTTTTTTCCTTGAAAATATTAGAAAGGTGATTTCAATACATTCAGAGCAAGCAAGTTGGAGTCAAACCACAAGTATGTTTTTTCGATAAGGATTTTAAGTTTGGCTCTTGATACCAACTCTGTCTGCTCAGCACAGGTGACGTTACTATTATCAGCAAAAGTCACTAAAATATACTACTATTAGTCTCATCGGCATTTGAGGGATGGAATTTGTTGCTGCAACACAGATTGCAACAAGCACTAGGAACTTTATTAGAAACAAAATTATAAGGATCATTCATGTAGAATAAGAACAGTAGCGGCCCAAGGATGGAACCTCGTGGCACACCAAAATCAACATTAAAAGATGGTACAGCCTAATATCCGTATTAAACGATATTTTTCATGAAGGTAAGATTCAAACCATGTTAAAACTGATCCTCTATCAGCTTTAACATATATGGTATGCAGGAAAGATTACCCAGAAGAATACGATGAATTAAAGTGTCAAATTCTTTTCTTAAATCAAGAAAAATTGCAGCGGGTACTTCCCCAGATTCAAGGGCACTATAAATTAAATTTAATAAGACTGCACAAGCTTGTTCCACTGTGTGCTTAGAACTGAAACCGAATTGGTGCTTATGCAGAAATTTCTTAGCTTCCAGAAAACTATGAAGTAGTTTCTGCTTAGGTTTCTCAGATACCTTTAAGAAAATAGACAGTAGTGAAATCGGTCAATAGTTAGATGGATCGCTTCTATTACACCCCTTGAACAGTGCTATCACCCTAGTTGTTCTAAGGGATTTGGGAAAAGCACCTTGCTCAAACGACATATTTACAAGTTTAGTTAAAGGAGCAAGTATTGCCGAAAGAACGTGCTTAACACCTTTTGTTTGGACATAATCAGGTCTAGACAAATAAGAGCTGTGTAGCCCAAAAATAATTCTAGCAACTACAATCTCCGTTACAGATTCAAGGACGATGGACTTTAGAGAAGAAGGCCCATATATTTTAGATGCTTCCATCACTAGCAGAAATAGATCGTTATGCTATTCTCTCTTCAGTATTCCCACCAACTGATGCAAAAAAATAAGCGAGAGAATGTTTTGCTAAATTGGGATCTTCTACTATATTTTCATTCCAAACCTGTTTATTAGGAAAATTGGGAATATGGGAAGCTGGTCTAATCACGGAATTAATAGTTTCCCAAGTTTTCCTCATATTTTTCCTGGTTTCACTAAACTTAGAAACACAATATGTGGTTTTTGAAATTTTAATCAATAACTAATAAACCTTTTTATATTCTTTAAATTGTTGCAGGTTACCAGGTGAAGGATAATTCTTATATTTCTTCCATAAGTAATCTTTCCGGTCGGAATTTTTTTATGGCAATTTATTCATATTTCCAGAACAAGTATCAATAAAAGCTTGTTTAACCCAAAATATAAAATTTATTAAAATTTATATCTAATTCTGTACTTTCATCAATAAAATCTCAAAGCTGCTGGAGTTTAGCATTAAGCTGAGCAAGATTTTTTTTTTCAAACAGTTTAGATGGTGAAACCGTAGGAATCAGCGGCTTAGTTACCCTATTTGGGATTAACAAATCTCAAATATTAGTAAAATGTTCTGAAATATTATTAAGCAGCACGGTGCTTTTATGTGCAACCATTTTAAATATTTTATGTGCAACCATAAACTATTTTATCTACTAAAGCAGCTGACTTGTCAGTAACTCTGGTTGGAATCATGATCGTGGGTAAGAGGCAATGCATCAGCATTGCCAAAAGAAAATTAGCTGTTTCGTAGCCGTTATTCTCCAGGAGGTTCGTATTAAAATCACCTATAATTATTATTTCACAAGTTTGATGATGCATAGACTCAGTTACTTTATTAAGGGTTGAAGAAAAGACAACTAAAAACCACTTAGCGGTCTATACACTTCCCCCACAATTATCACCTCCTGGGATGAAGTACATAGCTCAATGAGCAAAGATTCAAAAATACCTTCAACATTTTCTGACAGATCGTCACATACCTTATATTTCGAATTATCTAATATATAAATTGCAAGGCCGCCTTTGCTCATAGTTATGCGTGGTTGCTTTTTGCAAATCTACCCTGGAATTTCAAAAATTACGTTAGATGCTTTTGTGGAAAATATGTTTTTCTCTCCTATTGTATTTTAGTTTAATTATAGTGATGCAACCCATTTTATCCTACACAAAAGCTGTATTCCATGTAGGCTACTTGTTTTTCAAATACTTTACCCCATCATTAACTTTCAGTCAACTTTTACAAATCGAACGCTTAAAGTTAACTCGGAATCGCAAATAGACGTTAGAATGCTGGTTTCTGTCAACTTGAAAAGTGAATCAAACGCAACTTAAGTTAGACCGGTAAGTCACACATAACAAATGAGTAAACAACCAATTTCAAAATTGACTGCACCTTTTAATCTCATTATTATATTAGCTAATATTTGGTTTCAAGCATTATTTCGCTTGATTTTCAAAACTCTCAGAAAAATATGCATCGAACTTCACTATCTCTAATGATGCAAAATACAAATCATATAACTATTTAAACACAGCTAACATATGTTGGTATTGATTAACCTTTTCAATATTTTTTCTTTGCTTCTAGACGTTAGCTTAGCCTAATCCTCTCCACCGTTTTAATACCTTATACTAGACTTCTTGCTTCAACGGCTACAGCGAGCTGTTTCTGTATGAGCTTTTTTGCAATTCTATTGCAACCCTATCCGTGATCCATTTACCTAAAATAGAGTCACTAGTTACGTTGCCGAGGGTGAACCAATATTTTGTTCATTGGATTTTGATAAGAAAACGGATAAATAAAATCGGAGACAAAATTCAAAATTTCAAAACATGAAGCTGGTTGATTCTACAGTCCAGAGTTTTCAGGTTGCAAAAGTCTTTAGGGAGAATACAGACAGAATCAATAGCCTAGATTTTGGATCTAGTGGAGAATTACTAATATCCAGCAGTGATGATGATCAAATAGTTATCTATGAAATTGAAAAGGGAGTGTAAGTATACTACTACTAATAACTCACTGCAGCACCAAGCCGCCTGAGGCCAACACAGCTACGCACGCTCCTCCTCCAAACTAATCTGTTTAAAGCCGCCTTAACGTTTTCAGAATTTAATTGTTTCCTTTGGAAGGGGTCAATCACTGAGTTAGAGCTCTGGTATATATACCAGAGCAAGGTTACAGAGGAGAAAATTTTGTCTTTCCTGACAATTAGACTTCATTTGAGCAATAGATCAAAAGTTTCATTTTCATAACCAACCCCTTTAAGAGATAGCAATAAGTCACTCAACTAGAGTTTTACTATTTTACCAAAAGTCTAGTTGATTGACTTCTTGCTATCTCAGAAAGGGGTTTGGATAGGAAAATGAAACTTTTGGGGATGGGTGTACAGGCTAAAGTAGCCTATATCCCAGGAAGGTATTTTGAAGTACTCACCTCTACTCCTTCTCCCTCTAGAGGGCCTTGAAATTTGCCTACATGACAAGTCTGTACCTAATGAAATTTTTACAAAACAACATTTTACCTTAATTTTCAGTTACCAGTTACTTTTTCTCTGAATTTAGTTCTGAAAATGCAATTCCTGTTATTTGAGTAGAATTATGAGCCATATCAATGTTTTTTTTTCTTCAAAACTTAGGAAATGTATTTGCATATCTTTAAAACCTTATAAATTGGGATTGAGCAAAATTGTGAAGCTAAAAACAATTTTTTGTACTTTTTTCAAGCAGAAAATCTATTTTGCAAGGTTTCACTTTTATAACACACATATTTTTAAAGGTTAGAACCCTCTAGAGGGAGAGGGGGTAGAGGTAGGTACTTCAGAATACCTTCCTGTGACATAGGCTACTTTGGTCTTTAGACTTGTCCCTGAAAGCTTCATTTTCCTAACCTAACCCCTTTCCAAAATAGTCAAAAGTCCCTAAAGTAGAATTTTACCAAATATTTTATTTTGGGGAGTCCAGCCACTACACCTTGAACCTGCTGTTCCTGAATGTGGATAATTTTCTCCTGATCTTCAGTATGACATACATAGCCTAGATTTAGGTATTTAAGAGTGTCTGATAGTTAAAACCAAGCTTTTCAGGATAAGCTGACTAGAAAATTTGTTTTTAAACATTCAAATTTAAATAACAGTTATTCATACAGCCTAGCCTTTATAAATACAATTTTATGTGTTGCAACACTTGTCTTAGATTAAACCTGTGTACAATTAAGTGTTGGCTTATGTATATTCTAACATTATTATATCCTGTCCTAGATTAGACAGTGTTTTCAAGGTTTATGCTTTAGCTTTGATTTTTTTTTACAAGATTAAACTATTGGTACATTTAAAATATTAAGCTTTGCTTATGGCTAACATCTTCAAGCTAATTATGTTTTTATTTAAAAAAAAACAATTTCAAGGCAAAACAATCAAATTTTAGAGCAGTAAAATTAGGATTTTACAGGGATTTAGCTGTTGAAGTGATAATTAGCTATCTGAGTACTAGGTATTGTGCTATGTTATATTCAGGATGATATTTCCTTTTTATTTCAACAAAAGATGAAGATGTCATACCTTAATTTTGTTTTTCAGTCTCTTTTGCTTTTGCTCTAGTTTTTGAAAATGAAATTCCTATTTTGGCTGGGTTTTATGCTATGTCAAGTTTTCTTTTCTTTTCCTATTTTTTATTATTAATTTTCTGACATATATTTGCAAATGAATTAAAACTATAATAAGGAAGCAGGCTTTAAATACTTTCCTTGTGCTTCATATTTATTTCTCAAATAAAACAAAAGGAGTCACATTACTGCATCCTAGTAAAAAATTAATTCTCCTTGTTGCTAAAGTTGGGGGACTTAAATTCTTCTTAAGGGTTTCAGCTATGGTAATTCCAACAGTGAAGTTTCTTTTCAGTGAAACACCATCTTATGAGGTTTCAGGCTATTTTTCAGAATTTCCACAAATACATTTCTGCAACAAACTCATGTCATTCAGATTAATTGGAATAATATTTGCTATCAGTATTAATTGACAATTCTTCTTCACTTATCAGTTATTTTCTTTTTCTAACATATTTTTAAATTTTGGTCACTATAGATTAAAATATAAAATCATCAAGAAGAAAAAAAAAACAAGGACAATAACAGCCAGTGAAAAAAAAAATATGCAAATATCTGCTTGACAATCCTCAGTGCAGAAAGAGACAGATGAAATAAAAATAAAACCTTTAAAACAAAACTAAAATAAGATGACCCTTGCAGAGTAAGGGTGAAAGGGTAACTGAATAAAAATACAGGACTAAATGGCATTTGACAATATCATCTTATATAAAGCCCATTTAATAGCTAATTGCTCTCCAGGTGAGGTATTATCAGAGATTGTATTTGATTGCAAAAATTATTTTGTGTATGGATGTAAAAACAATCAGAATTAATTATTTTGTAATAAATGGACTTAGAAAAGTTTCTCTAGTGTCTCTATTGAGGGCAACCTATAGGTGAATAGGCTTCTTTATTTCAACTGCCTTTCTGAAAATTTGTATGAAACCTTTAACTGGGGGAAATAATTGATATATTATCAAATGAAATTAGATGATTTTGGTTGTCATACACCTGTTAAGCCAAGGCAGAATCAAAAGTAATTTTTAAATTTGTTCTTTAATTTGGTTTATAGATAGGGTAGAGGGGGCACTCTCCCCAGACACAAGAATTTTAGGGGCAAAAATTCAAAATACATAGTCTAACATTTATAATCATTTTGTAGTTTTTAAATCTTATCTTTATTAAAGTAAAGTAGAGGTAGTAGTTGGCTGGAATTTACTTATTTACTGTAATACTTGTATAACAATTTTTAATACTTACTATATTTGTAAATAAATTGAAGAGGCAATAACCACCCCTGCTTTCCCCTAAAAAATAGCCAATGTCCATTGATGAAACATACAAAATCCCACATTAGACTATTTCCTCAAATTGTTGCCAAAATAGACTGTTGCCTCAGTAGTAACCATGCTCTACACACAAACCAAAGTTTTGCAAATTTTTTAATTGATTAATAAATACCAGACAGTCAAACAATCATCTCATCTAGCTTATGCCCACTGCTTAAAGTATGGATGCTGAATGCCATTGAATGATTAGACTATTCCTCTCATATTTTGACTTTAGATGCTGGTTTGCCTTTTAAGGTTAAAATTATTGGTCTCGTGTTTGAATTCTAAATTCTTGGTTCAACCTGCCTAAGACCAAATATATTTGCTAATTTCCAAATATGTATGCTCAACCCAGCGTGATAAACAGTGAATCATCAGAAAGAACCTCATCAGGGTGAGATGAAAACCTGACTGATGTTCAATTATAATGGCTAATTTCCCATTATAATTGAAATTTTTTATTATAATGGAAGAACTCAGCATGATGAACTTTTTAAAACCTCAACAGCTTGACTCTAGTTCAGCATTGTGGAGTGACATGCATAAGAGGTGGAGCATAAGTGGGAGATGGTTATGACAGCAATGAGGGGGGGACTTCATGCCAGGGTTTTCTTCTCTCTCAATTGAACTATCTTCTTGGCTTTTTCTACAATTAGCCATGACTTGATACCCACAACTATTTCATTTTATACAAAAAACATACAAAATCCCACATTTTTGCAGATAGGTGCTTGAAACCTCTACAGTAGGGTTCTCTGATAGGCTGAATCTTACAATGTGATTTTTATTAAGATTATATGTCTCTTAGGTTCTCTCTTTCTCTCTTTTTGAAAAGAGTTTCTCTCTTTTTTCAAAAATAAGGCAAATTTTCTCAGGCTTGTAACTTTTGATGGGTATAACTAAACTTGATGAAAGTTATATACTTGAAATCAGCACAAAAATCTGATTCTTTTGATGTGTCTGTTGGTATCAAAATTCTGTTTTTTATAGTTTTGATCACTATTGAGCTGGGTTGCTCCTTACTTACAGTTTGTTACCATGAACTATTTGATTGTGTTACCATAAGAAGACATAGATGAGAATTAAATCTCTACTTAATGCCTTTTTCTTCTTGTTCTATTTTCCATTGCTTTATGAAGTTAGTTCTAAGCCAAAGAAAGAAAGTGAGGAACTCTGCCCTTTATTGCTTTTATTAGGCTTTTAGAACCAATTGAAATTGATACAAATTATATTTCCAATAACCTTATAAAACACATCAAAGCTGAGAGCTGGGAAAAGTGGGTTTTTGTAGAACTGATTAAGGAACCAAGAGTTTAGCCATCTTACTTCACTAAGCCTAAAGACATGCTTATTCTGAATCAATAATTTACAGAATAGATACAGGCACAGCTGTTCCAATCCTGGCACCACAAGTGCATTCTTCCTCCTCATGAGGGAGGGGGAGTACCAAGAAGTTAAATAGTAAAGATAGCCTATTCCTTGTCTAAGTCTGCAATAGGACACTTCTTCAAACAGTAATGAATAAAGGTTAATATTTAGCAAAGGTAGTACTCAGTTAAATTTAAAACATTACAGAATATATAAACAGTGCACACAAATCAAACAAACATATATTAAGTAGTGGACTCTGCTTTTACTAAGGCTGTCAGCAATGATCTGGTGCAGACAACAGTAGTGTACTGCAAATATTTTTGGGTTAATATTTAATATTTACTGTTAATATTTAAGTGTATACCCCCCTTCCACTTCCTTCAGCTCCTGCCCTCCTCATAGGAGACAAAATCTTGCAGTGAACTACTCAATATTCCTACAGTCCAATGAATTGTGTCAATTAGTTGCATATGATTTCAAAATGATGTCTTACAAATCAAAAAGTACACCCTTTAAAATACCATTGTTGAAACCTTATACAGGATAATTGCAACCCTTTTCAAATTCCAACAAGAAAAAATCATTTTTTTACAATATGTCCTCGTATTTTTCTTTGTTGCTATTGGAGAAGTGAAACATAATAGAGAGCTGTTTAAGGACTAATAAAAGAAAAATTCTTATATATCTTTGTCTTTGTTTATGCCTAGATTTGGTTAGGCTGTTGTAAAGTGTCAAATTATACATTACAGGTGCAATTTGGGTGACATTTTTGGAATGAAAGGCTGGGATGGACACATGGATATCAGAGAGCTAGTTATGGGCTTATTTATAGACTAATCTTTATATTTAACTGTTCTTTATAACTTACCTATTGAACATTGTTTGATTAAAAATATCCGGAAATTCTGAACAATGCTTGGCAGCATTGTGGTAGAAACCTCACATTAATTAAAACTTGCCAGGGATGCCAATCGCATAGGAAAAATTTGCACCTAGAGTTTGGAAATTACCTTCCTCTTTGCATCTTTGTTGAAAAAAAAACAAATCTAGAAAAAATGCAGAAAAGTTTTTTTTTGTAAATCATCATGTGGAAGGTATACTTTTATGAACAGGGGGGGGGGGGGGGACTGAATATTTGTTCATGTCTAAAATTCACTTCACCAAGCGAAGCTTGGCTGCCTAGTGGTGCATTTTAAAACTGATAACAACAGATAAAGAGTGTGGTACCACTTACTTGTGTTGTAGTTTATAAGTGTCAGTTTGATCAGTGGATTTTGGCCCATCTGTACAATGCAATGGCACTACCCCATTATCTATTTTTAAGTCCCTTTTGGAGGATATTCCAAAAGGAAGATAAGGAAGAATTGCCCTCTACGTATTATAAATATTTAAAGTACCTCTTACAGCTTCCACCATGGACAAGTAACCGTATTGTGACAAGTTGGTATGGGATTATCGACTCTAATGAAGTGATCGTAGCCCAGATCGCCAGATATAACTCTAATATTGTTACTCATCCTTGGGCAATTATTTTGAGGCTATAGGTTTTTTTTTTTGATGATTTCTTTTCATATTTTTTGATGAAAAAAATCTTGTTTTCAGTGGTTTCTTGTTTTTCAGTGATTCCATTTCTCTCCTATTTGCTGATGTAGAGGGTGTATTCATATCCATTTTTTAAAGTTTTAAAACGAGAAATCCTTATATTGAACTCAAAGATTTTAGAAAGTAAAAGATACTTGACTATTTGGGGAAACAATTTGACCTAAGCAAACATGACGAAACAGGAAGTATAGGCCTAGTACATTGTCGTTAATTTGCCATTAGTTAGGCCTGCTTAATTAGTTGATGATAAGGTTTTGAAGACAGTATATTTGTATAAATATTAATAAGGAACATATTAGGAGGCATAATAGACCCCTGTTTATCGTGTTTTTAAAATTGAAAATGAGGATGGATTAACTAAAAAATAAATTATCTGCTCAAAGTAAAGAAGGAAGTTGAAACTGAAAACAAGTATCAGATTTAAAGTTGTCTAATAATTTTTTTTCTAAATTATTGAGGGTGAGGATAACCCGCCTCAACGACGCCACTCTGACGCATCATAGATCAGTTTAAGCCTAAAATTTATAATTTTATCATAACATTTGTTGTTTTAAACTTATAAAGTTTAAAGGACATTCCCAAATACTTTCCATCAGGAAAAACTTGTATACTAATTATTGTATCCCCAAAGACAACTGCACCTTTAAAGTGAAGCTAAATGTTCTTGTGTTTGTTGGCACTTTGTATTTTTAGCTTGTTTTTCGCCCCTGCCTCAATAAAAAAATTATGCCCACTGCCACCAATTCCCTATGCGGAGATCTTTATAACTTAAAATTGAAATTCCTAGCTTTCAAACATTTTTGAAGTTGTATGTGGTTTTTTTGAATTTTCACTTAAATCAATTCAAAAAGTCTTATTTTATTTTCAGTGTATTTGTATTTAATAACAAATCCAATACAGTTTTTAATTTATCCAACTTGTCAAATCAGATAACGTTATATATGCTAAATTCTTCAAGTATAATTTCCAATTTTCTTCACAATTTGCACCTGTTCTGTTCTTGGTTTATTTCCACCATATCAGAACATATGTCATTTTGACATATGAACCTGTCATTTTTTAAAATGTTTTTTTTTTAATTTTCTACTTATGAAGTTTATAGAGCAGTTGCCTAATTTTTGTTTAAAATCAAGTAGTTGCGGGCATGAAACCATGGCTTATTGTAGAAAAAGCCAAGACAGATAGTCCAGGTGAGAGGCAAATCTGGCACAAGCCGTTTTTAGGACCGTATAAATATTCTGTCATTTCACTTATTGATAAATAACTCCATCATCCATCCATCCATACATCATTCTTAGGGTAGAACTAAGGCAGATATTCATAGAACAGGGATGAAAGATCAGATTTATTTTGTGTTAACCCATGACACACAGCATGCACTGGACTTGTATGCAAGACAGGGAACTGAATTTGCTTGGACTCATATTTGAACAAGTGACCTTGCCTAATAATCTTGGCTGCTTGTATTCTCAAGTGGAATAGGCTACTGTGTCATAGAATTGACACATTTCTGTCAGTATTACAATCTGAATAACAATAAGCAAAAAACTAGTAAAATTTGACAAGACTTAGTAAAAATCTAAACAATAACAAAATGTTGATTCACAAAGACACTTTCAAAGAAAAGAATTCAAAAACAGTGTATCATCTACAACTTGAATAAATTCTAACCAAAGTAAAAAATATTTTATGTTGAAGCTACTTTTTGGTGCCACATTGCTGCCACATACTGTTAAGCTTTTTAATACCACATGTTTTTAGCTTGTTTTTCACCCATGCCTAATTAAAAGAAAATAGTGCCCACTGCTATCAAAACTGCATAACTGCATAGAACATTTATCATTAGAAATTGTATTTTGTAGGATGTGTACTACTACTACTAGAACGTGCTCTAGCCATCTCCTTCTTTTTCTCACTATAGACCTAGAAAAAAGGATCATACCAAACTTTTTTTTTCTCTACTTTCAGAACTGCCTAACTAAAAAGGACATTCATCATTCAAAATTGAATTTTGTAGGATGTGTACTTCTGCTAACAACTCATTGCAGCTCCAAGCCACTTGAGCCCAACACAGCTGTATATGATCCTCCTTCATCCCATCCATTCAAAACCTACCTCTTTATACCATCCCGGGAAGTCCCTATCTCTTTTAAATCTTTTCTTCCAAGATCCTACCACCCTAACCAAGGACAACATGTTTTTCTTTACCCTTCACAATTGGCTGATGAGGGCCAGTGTTTGGCTATCTGTGATCCTTCGTCCACAGAACATGCCTTAGCCATCCCCTTCTTTCTCTCATTATAACCCTAGAAAGCAGGATTGTACCAAACTTTGTGTACAGCCTACTATTCAAGGTATGGTTATTCAGTTAGGTACCCAAAACTATCTGTAGATAAATTTTCTAGAATTTTTCAGAAAATTTTCCTCCATTATTTGGAGCACCCCACGCTTCAGAACCGTTTTCGACCACTGTGTATGCGTATTGGTCTGAAAATCTCAGTGTAAACCATTTCAAACAATCATATTTAATTTGTGATGTCCTCTGTACTTTAACAAATCAAACCACTTTTAATTTATCCAGCGTCTTAAATCTTACTGCAAATATGTCCTTAATTCTTAAGAACAACTTTCAATTTTGCCCATAGTTTGCACGAAATATATTCAGATGTTGTCACCACAATAAGTAAGTGTGGTGTTGCTATTGCTCCTTAAGGCTAGAGTGCTATTTGCACTTTACTAGAAACATAATTTAGTCTGAACTGTTTTTCTTTCTGTATTATAAAGAAATTAAAAAAAAAAAAAAAATTTTGAAATGAAAGTAAGGAGCGACATTAAAACTGAAAACGAACAGAAATTACTCCGTATATGAAAGGGGCTTTTCCTCCTCGACACCCCGCTCCTTACGCTAAAGTTTTTTATTGTTTTAAAAAGTAGAGTTGCGAGAAAGAATCAAACTTTAGCGCAAGGAGCGGGGTGTAGAGGAGGAAAAGCCCCTTTCATGTACAGAGTAATTTCTGTTCGTTTTCAGTTTTAATGTCGCTCCTTACTTTCATTTCAAAAAACTTATTTTTTTTGTTTAATAACTGAAAGTTTTTGAATTAATGCATGTCTGATTTTGGCTCTCCGTACATAAATTATTAAAATGAAATTTACATATTAATTCTTTTTTTTTGGCTAAATGGCGTTCTCTTAGTTTTGATCAGACGATTTTGAGAAATACGGGGTGGGGAAGGAGGCCTAGTTGCCCTCCGATTTTTCGGTTACTTAAAAAGGCAACTAGATCTTTTAATTTTTAACGAACGTTTTTATTAATAAAAAATATACGTAACTTAAGAGTTAACTTACGTAACAAACTTTTATATTCTTATATTTTTGATTATATATATATATGAGGGGGTTGGTCCCCTTGTTAATAAGTCGCTATTCACACTAAATCTTGTTTTGTCCCAATTCTTTAAGAATGACCACTGAATCAGAAAGACTATAATTTCAAATAGTTGAAATTACTTAAAAAATTTTTAGCATAAAGAGCGAAGTATTTGTCTCCTCCTAAATACCTCGCTCTTTATGCGAAAGTATTTTTAGAACCCCTCATATGCGTAATAATCTTTGTTCGTTTTAAGTTTTAATGCTTCTCCTTACTTTCAATTGAAAAAAACTTTTTCATGTTTATATTTTCATTGTTTTTTTTAATAGTAATGCTAGAAAATTCTGCGCCCTTTTCACTGAATTTCTCTTCCTCCATGAAATATTCCTCCAAGGAAAGATCCTCCCATGAACTCCACACCCAAGCCAAAAAAATCCCCCTGATAACGTCGGCACACTTCCCAGTAACCATTACTGTATGTAAACATTGGTCAAAGTTTGTAACTTGCAGCCCCTCCCACAGGGACTGTGGGGGGTAAGTCATCCCCAAAGACATAGTTATTATGGTTTTCGACTGTGTGGAACAAAATGGCTATCTCAAAATTTTGATCCGTTGACTTTGGGAAAAACATGAGCGTGGGAGGGGGCCTAGGTGCCCTCCAATTTTTTTGGTCACCTAAAAGGGCACTAGAACTTTTCATTTCCATTAGAATGAGCCCTCTTGCAACACTCTAGGACCACTTGGTCGATACGATGACCCCTGGAAAAAAAAAAAAAACAAAACAAATAAACACGCACCCGTGATTTGTCTTCTGGCAAAAAATACGAAATTCCAAATTTTTGTAGATTGGACCTTGAAAATTTTTCTCCAGGGTTCTTTGATACGCTGAATGCGATGGTGTGATTTTCGTTAAGATCCTATGACTTTTAGGGGGTATTACCCCCTATTTTCCAAAATAAGGCAAATTTTCTCAGGCTCGTAACTTTTGGTGACAAATGCTAAATTTGATGAAACTTATATATTTAAAATCAGCATAAAAGTCCGATTCTTTTGATATATCTCTTAGTATCGAAATTCCGTTGTTTAGAGCTTCGTTTACTATTGAGCCGGGTCGCTCCTTACTATACAGTTCGTTACCACGAACTGTTTGATTAAATTAAAAAAAAAGTTTTTCAGCTGAAAGTAAGGAGCAACATTAAAATTTAAAACAAATATAAATTATTCCATATGTGAAGAAGCTACCCTCTCCTCAACAAATTGCTTAAAAAATAACATAGTTGAAAATTGTTCAAGGTTATAGCAACTAAATAAATTTTAAGGACAAATCTATAACTTCCAAAAAACTTTAATGTCCCATGCATTTTGCCATATGCCACTCTTGTTTTCACTGTTTATCCATATATTGAATCAATGATGACGAAATTAAGCATTAGAAAAACACTCTAGAAATATAAAATTTGGTCTCTATTTTTCCACCAAAAAAGAGGAGGGGAGTAAAGTCCGGAAGAAGAGCCCTCAAAATGTGTTATAAACATGCGAACATGTGAAAATGTGGTGAGCATTTTCACTCAACTACCTATTAAAAAAAAACATTCTCTAAATATAAAATTTGGGCTCTATTTTTCCACCAAAAAAGAGGAGGGGACTAAAATACGGAAGAAGAGCCCTCAAAATGTGTTATAAACACTAAATTTGCATATTATAAAATATGAATTATTTTCTTAACATGTTTCTTCTCAACAGCCTCAACTCTTGGAAAAATAATGACAGTACAAATTCAGCTAAAAATAATTGAGCCCCAATTCTTACTGTAACATAACATCAATTCAGAAAAAAAAAGAAAATTGGCCTATAAATATATATCCTTAGGCATTACCTGGCCTGTTAATTATTTCACATATAATGCTGGGAAATCAAACTTTCCTCCATGGGAAATTCTCTCTCCCACAGGAAAGTCTCTAAAGTAAAGCTCTTCTCAGATAAAATATCCCTACCTACCTACCTAGAGAATACCCACTGGATAGCTCCATCATCACCGAAAATCCTATAAGGAAATTTCCTGTTGACATTTTCCAATCATATAAGAAATCCTCTTCCTTAGAAATTTTTCCTAGAAATTTCACTATTCTCAGTGTGTTATTTTACATCAAAATTCAAGTCGTAGCTCTTAATTTTTTCTTAAAAAGAGAAAAACTGGTTTTTGAACTGGTAGCCTCTCGATTTACAGGTAATTGCTGTACCACAAGGTTATGAGCTCTACACAACAATTACGAATACTAAAAGTGGGCAATATAGAAAAAATTCACAACTTTTGGTCCTTTCATCAGGGGCTGTGGAGTTTTGTTGTCCCCAATGGCATATTTACTGGACCAAACAGCTATTTTGAACAAAATGGCTATCTCAAAGTTTTGATCAGAAGATTTTGGGAGAGGGATCTCGGGGGTGAGGGAGAGAGGCTAGCTTTCCCGTCGCCCGTCTTCCCTCAAGCCCCCTCCCCAGAGTTGTCTGATCAAGATAACTGATCAAGGCACGGCCCTCTATAGTCCATGAGGAAAGAGTTGTATGTTATGCAATTAAAATTATTTTATAGGAGAATAATACCTAACCAATTATCCTGGAAAATCAGTAGAATGATCATTTTAATGAAAATCAAAAGTTCTAGTACCTTTTTTAAGTGAACAAAAAGATTAAGGAAAGCTAGCCTCTCTCCCTCACCCCCGAGCTCCCTCTCCCAAAATCTTATGATCAAAACTTTGAGATAGCCATTTTGTTCAAAATAGCTGTTTGGTCCATTAAGTATGCCATTGGGGACAACAAAACTCCCACAGCCCCTGATGAAAGGACCAAAAGTTGTGAAATTTTTCTATATTGCCAACATTTAGTATTCGTAATTGTTGTGTAGAGCTCATAACCTTGTGGTACAGCAATTGCCTGTAAATCGAGAGGCTTATTTAAAAAGACAGCGCAATATGTATTCATATGTACTTTAATGGAAGAATGAAACTCTACAATCTCTTTATCATTTTCTCTCAACATAGTCGACGAAGGTGGTACTTTGATTCCGGTTGTTGATGCAAGGGTAAGAGGTATTTGGCAAATCTCATTCCTGGAAAAACTATACCAGTCAAAGGGATTATTAAAATTCCGTTTTTTAGGGTTTCGAATTTTACCTGTTTGAATTTTGTTTTTTGTCCTCTCTATTGGATTGAAGTAAATGAAGAGATAAGCGGTAGGTCTAGTAATTAGATATAAGCTGTAGGTCCATAATAAAAAGTCTGTATTAGTTTTGGAAGAGTTGCCTATCCTTCAAATACAAAACTAATAGTTAGTAAATGTGCTCCCCAATAAAAGGCAATATGAAGCTTGCTGTGCTTTTATTTTATTTCAGACGTTATTGCTAACAGTCACTCTGTATCGCTTCTCTTTTACATTTTTATTGCTAATATGATATTACAATATAATTTATTTCTAGGCAAAAACGGACTGTTAATAGCAAAAAGTATGGAGTAGACTTAATCCATTTCACACATACCAGAAATACTGCAATCCATGCCTCTACAAAAATTGACGGTAAATATTATATATTTTTTGTTGCTCTATTTGTACTTAGCTGACTACCTGGCATTGCTTGGGATTGTTTACCGAAATTGATGGTTAATATTTTTAAGCCAACTAGTTGTTTTCTGGAATAGTTGTTTCGCTATATTTGTAATTAGCTGAATACATGGTATTGCTTAGAAATATTACCAAATTATTGCTAAACATTACTTCTATTTTATTACTTTATTTGTTACTAGGTGATTTTCTGATATTAATTGGGAATTATGCAGTGGCTTATTATGTACTTTCAGTGTTTCACGTCTTGATTTTTTTTTTTCTAATTTTAGCGTTAGGAATTTCGGAAAGCATGCTTTAAGTTTAGTAGAAAAGATGAGGGGCTTCTACAAGAATTAAAATTACAGATCGTATGGAAATAATAAGAAAGTAGAAAAAGCATAAGACCTAAAATATGAATTAAGGAAGTGGGAATTTAAGACCATAGATGAAATTGCTGAGGATTTGGAAGAGACAGCCAGATGGCACAATAGTAACATGTTGTATTAGTATATAATACTAATAATAGTAACAGTTAGTATATAATATAGTAAGTACATAATAGTAACAATTTTAGAAAGCATGCTTTAAGTTTAGTAGAAAAGATGAGGGGCTTCCACAAAAATTATTCCAATGACAGATCGTACGAAAATGATAAGAAAGGAGAAAAAGCATAAGACCTAAAGTATGAATTAAGGAGGTGGGAATTTGAGACCATAGATAAAATTGCTGAAGATTTTAAGAATAGTAAGGCATAATAGAGACATGGCCAGATGGCATAATAGTAACATGTTGTATTTGGATATTTAAAATTTGAGAAGGAATGACGAAACCTGACCAGCCAAAGTTAACGATAGGAATGGAGCCACAATGGAACGTGTTGCAACTAATGCAAATGGAATCTAGAGATTCATTGTGGGAAAAAGTCAAAAGATATCGCTTCAGAGCTGCTAAGTGAGAGTGACTGGACCAACCATTTCACCTGCGGATTTTCTCCTCCTGATCCAGTGTTAGAAACCCGCTATGAATCACTACTAGTGGATAGTCTAGTTGATACTCAATCAGATATTGGTTTCGTAGTCACAGCCTCTGATATTTATAGTGCTATCATTCGTCTTCGAAAAAAGTTCTCGCGTGGCTACGATCAATAATGTGGTTTTCATCTATTACATGCAAGTGATAAGATGCTGCAGTATCTACATTTGTTTTATCAAATCATTTTGAATTCTGGTATTGTCTTTGATTCTTTTTGCGTTGGTACAGTGACTCCTGTTCCGAAAAAAGGTAAAGATAGCCGGCCATGTTGTTCCTATAGACCTATAACAGTTTCTTCTTTTCTATGTACATTTCTGGAGTTATTAGTCATTAAGGATGTAAATAAGGCATGTTCAACTCCTGGCCATCAGTTTGGATTTAAGGAGGGCTATAGTCGGGAACACTAGGATTATATACTTGCCAACGTTCTGATGGATATAGAGAATAGTGGCGAGTTTCTCGTCCTTGCGGCACATGATGTGCTTTTAATTCTAGTGTACATTCCCATTTGCTGAATAGTGCGTGACAGCGATGTCTCAATCGTTCATTTGTGTGGGTATTTAAAAATCTGTATGCAAGATTATGTGCTGTTGTGAAAGTACCTACTGGTCATGGCTACGTAATGAGTAAAGCCGTAATTCGAGTTTGGAAAGGAATCCGCCAGGGTAGCGTAACTTCGCCATCATTGTATAGTAATAGTGTGGTTGCACCCCAGAATAAGGCTAGAATTAGTTTTGTTTTTAAAGGTTTGGACCTTCCCGTACTCATTTACGCTGACGATATCCTGAATTTAAGTAGAATTTTATCGTCTGTGGAGGAAAATTTTTCTCTGCTTAGTATTGCTTTTGGCAAATCTGTCGGTGATGTTGGATGTGTACAGTTAGGAAATCAGAGTGTTCAGTTATCTGCTTGTATTAAGTATCTTGGTCTCCCGATAGGGGATAGTGTAAAAACGACAAGGGCTCTCCTTATCTCTCATCTAAGTGAGAAACTTAGAAAAGCGTTTGGTGTGAAGCTAGCTACAGCAGGCGTATTCTTGTCCATGTGTACAACGCTTTTGCGATGCCTCATGTCCTCGCATTGACTCCATTTTGGAATGTGTTTACGGCTACTGATAAAAAGACTATTAGATCTCTATATTTTCATTTTGCGAAATTTCTCTTGTGTGTACGCCTATGGGCTACAAACAAAAGACTAGTGTCAGCCTATTGGTTAACTGAGCCGCTAACCGTGTCTGAGAAGCGTTGTGGTCGCTATTTTTCTAAGCTTTATAGGACAAACAGTCTCCATCCTGTTATGTGTTTCTAGAAATATTAGAATCTAATCTTTGTAGAATATATATCTCTTTGTGAGTTTGTTCTTTGTTTTGTTTTTTGTTGTTGTTTTTTGTCATCTCATCTACTCTGTGTTGAACCCTTGTGTTTTTTTTGGGGTAAAAAAATTTTTGATTGATTGATTAAATTAGTAATAAGTAAAGAGTTAAAGAAAGAAAGGCAGGACATTTCGAGAATATGCTAAACCATCATGGAGTTGCAGGAAATGACATAGAAAAGAATGCAGAATTAAAGGTTTCACAATAAATTTCTAAAATTAGTAACGACGTTGGTGCTGACAGTGTGGTAAATGAGTTTTGTTAAATAGGGTGGCTGAGAAGTAAGAGATATATTGCTGCAAATTACGAATATGACTTCACAAAAGGGGAAGTACCTAAACATTTTAGGTTGGTTTAAATTAAATCCTTCACAAGAAAGGTGACAAGAATTTTGGTAACTATAGAGGTATTAGCTTAGTTCATATAGGATGCAAATTGCTTAGTATGATGATACTGTTTAAACTTAGAGATGCTGTAGATAAAGTTTTAAGAGCAGAACAGTGTGATTTTAGGAATGGGAGAGGAAACTTCGGTCAAATTTTCATTCATGGATTATTAATTGAGAACTGCCTGAGTCGTCAGAACCCTCCAGTTAGTAGCGGGAGCATTGTGCATCCAACAGCACAGGTATTGTTTTGAATCTCGGTCCTACCACTTTTCTTTAAGCTAGTGTATATTTGGCAAATTTACTTCATCCTTAATGAATTCACATAGGTAAAAAATTGCATAACAAGCACCTTTGTCTTTAAGTGAATTTGCCAAATATACACTAGCTTAAAGAAAAGTGCTAGGTTTTATATTTTCCTAAAAGTGTTTCTTTTTACTAACGCCTTAAGTTAACTGCATACAAACGTCGTTTCTTAGCCTAGGTATCTACCGTCCTAAATAGGTTACAATCACATAAACATCTGGGTAACATTGTGCAATCCCTCCCGCCTTTGCTGAGCGTGGGAATACCCACCCCTCCTCCTGAGTCTTTTGATTTCCCTTTGATATCAGAGTCCCAGGTGTTTTTCAAATTAAAAAGGCTTAAAAGAACAAGCATTACCCCTGTAGATATTCCCATTGATCTCATCAAAGCATTTCCAGATTATCTTAGTGGCCCCCTAACACTCCTTTTTAATCAGGTGACAAAAACAGGTGAGTATCCATCAATTTGGAAAAATGGGTTCATTACACCAATACCAAAAAAAGATGCGCCCAATGATTTTTCGGGTGTCCGACCGATCACTATGACACCCATTTTTAGCAAAGTGTATGAAAGTTTTGTTGCAGCATGGCTGAAAGACCGTATTCTGGACAAAATTGATCCAAGGCAGTTTGGAAATATGCCAAATACATCTACATCTCATTACTTAGTAAGTATAATTGACAGTATTTTGCAAAAACTCGATGAACCAGATTCTTGGATTAATCTTATTGCAATAGATCTAAGAAAAGCTTTTGATTTAATTTGCCACAAAATTCTTGTAAAAAAACTTCTTGGACTAGGTGTAGATTCATTCCTTGTACGTTTAATTGCTAGTTTTCTTTCTGGTAGATGTCAACGGACAAAATATAAGTCCACCTACTCCGACCCACTGCCCATTTTTTGTGGAGTTCCCCAAGGTACCCTCTTGGGACCACTTTTGTTTCTTGTCATAATAAATGATTTGGCAACAACACTGGACGATCGCTGGAAGTATGTCGACGATCTGTCGCTCATTGAATGTTGTCGGAAAAACCTACCAAGCAGAGCAGGTTCATTAATGAAAGATATATGTCAAGAGGCAAAGGTGGACAAAATGACTGTCAACTTTGATAAATCTGTAATTTTAACATTTTCTTTTTTAAAATCTGCGCCAGTTTTTAATCCACCTATTCCCAGCGCCAGTCACGTGACCGAAATTAAACTGCTCGGCGTTCATATCACTTCAGATCTGAAGTGGAATAAACATGTTGATGGCATGTTAAAAAAAGCTAATTTGGCTATCAGGTCTCTAAAGTTGTTGGCTCGCCATGGAATCCCTGCACCACACCTCCTACGCATCTATTTCTCTTTTATACGTTCCACACTTGAATACTGTTGCCCTGTATGGCATTTCGGGCTAACTAGGGAACAGTCGGACCGGGTTGAGAGGGTGCAATACCGTGCCCTCCTAGTAATCTCAAAAGCCCCGAAAATACCGTACATATCCCTCCTTAATCAGTTTCAACTTCAAACCCTTCAATCTCGTCGTTTAAAACTAGCCCTATCCTTTGGTAATAAAATTTTGTCCAGCCCTATACACCGAAATATCCTTCCTCCCCAACATCAACCGGCACGGGTAAGGCCACTCAGGGCCGTTGCAGAGCCTGTACCAAAACTTCAACCTGTGACTGTGTCACATGCTCGTTATGAGCTTAGTTTTGTGCCCTCGTTTGTTAAGTTGTTTAATGCTGGATCGACTTTTTAATCCGGATTATTGTTGTTAATTGTATTATTATAATTTTGTGTATATTTGTTGACTTATTTTCGTGTGTATGTGACAATTATTATTGTTAATTGTATATATTATTAATTTTGTGAATGTTAATTTTGACTTGTCGACGAATTTTTGTGTGTGTATGACAATAAAAACTAATAATCGGCTCTGTCCGTCGAATGTTTTTTAAATAAAATGAATTTGAATTTGAATTTACATGCTTATACATGTACTTGTTTATGTACTATAGGATTACAACTATTAAATATAATAATAATAATTTATTTCTTACCCACAACAACACTATAAAAGTATTAAAATGTGGAGTACAAACAACTAAATACACACAAAAAAAGCAAAACATACAAAAATGAAAAGGAATGACAATAGAAATGTTTTACGTTAATACAAAAAATTAAATAAACACACAAAATAACGAGCTACGAAAAAAAAATGAATATTAGATACACACAAAAAATGAAATTTCAAAAAACACAAAGAGAAAAACAAATACATACACAAAGTCAACGAAAAAAACGGATAAGACGGTGGCGAGGGGATAGGCGCGCAGAAGCTGTACTGGAGAGTTGTCTGTGAAGAATCTCCAACTTTAAAGTTATGTCAGGAACTGAGAATTATGCATTGATTATGCATCAATAGGTTTTGATCAAATAAAAATACAAATGTAAAAATCCCAACTTTCAAAAAAGAGTAAGAATGCATTAATCGATTGGTAATGACAAATTTATGCTCGACTAATGAAACAGTAAGTCTCAAATTATTGATGTGACAACCTATCCGATTTCTGATATGTTTGTTTGTGCTTGGAGGGGAGGACTATCATGCTACATCAAAACAAAGAAGAAGAAGAAATGACGAAGTATAAAGCCAAACAACAGCGAAGATAATTTTTCAGCCAATCAAAGAGAAATACGAAGTAAAGAAGTACAGATTGCACAGTAACTTTTAAAAAACCTTTCAAAAATTTGTTTGTATGCATTTTTGAGTCGGACAAAAATTTTGGTTTGGAGGATTCAAACTCAATCCCCCCCTCTGGATACGACCTTTCTCATAAGTGTAAAATTAATCAGCCGTAAAGACGAATTCCATGACGATTTACTCATTTTACTGATTTTTTTTTTACTGGAATTAAATTACTGTCTATAATTGTTATATGTTTAATGATATATAGTGCTTGTATTTAACTATAGATGCTTATACTTTTTGTGTGTTAGAAAATAATGCTCTATTAAATAGAGCATAAAGCTTGACTTGTTTGCACCTATTTTGAATCTTCTTTTGAATTATTGTACATTAAAAAAGCTACCAAATTTGTTAATCTGAATTGAGTTTCTTTTTCCTAGAATAGCCTATCAGATAATCATGTAGCTATCAGGCTGTACAACTCGGAAGGTCTGCAATGAACATTGACATCTTTTCTTTTACTGGACTTCATATTTCAGTTTTTTTTTATTTAAGTAGGATTTTATTTTAAACAAATTGACAATTTATTTTAAGAACAAAATGGCCAACACGTTGTGGATACCCTAAAATAGCATCTTTATTAATTGAATAGCTTTAGAAAACATATTTGTTATATATGCCATTTTTCGCTTTTATGTAATTATTTCAGCGTTAACCTTTAACTGCCTGTAAGCTGTGTGCTTATATGGTTTGATTCTTATTTACCCTTTTTTTCAGATACGGTTCGATATTTATCTCTTCATGATAACAAGTACATTAGATATTTTCCTGGACACACGAAGAAGTAAGTTTATCTTCTTCTAATTTCTATTTGTAAATATCCTATAGCTTGTGGGATGTAGCTTGTATACCCTTTTTATACCCTTTGGCTCGTAGTTTATATTAGCCTGTACCTTAAAGAGCTTGAATTGACCCAGACTCCGATGTGGTATGACTCGGACCTTAATTTTTATTTTTAAATAAGTTGGAACGAAATCCAATAATTCTTCCCAATATATACCCTGATGACAAAAACTTTGGACCCTTCCCCCTCCCCCCGATATCGGTCAGAGACACATCGTAACCTCGAAAGATACGACTAGGAAATTAGCGGTTTCTATTTCAGTTCATTCGGGTCTATTAAAAAAAATTATATTAATTATTAGCAAATTAGCGAAAGGTAGACACTGCCATCTAAGCTATGCGTTAATAAGGATATTATTAACATTAGTCAAGATTAAAAACTTAAAAATTATCTACAAAAACATCTTTTTAGAAAGACAAGCTCAAATTTTGTTCCAATTCTTTAAGATTTGTCCCCGAATCACAAAGGGTTTAATTAGAATATATAGCTCTTTTGAAGGTATTAAAAAAACTTTAGCGTAAAGAGCGAGGCATGGACGAGTGAGAGAACGCTCCTTATATATGTAATAATTTCTGTTCATTTGAAGTTTTAATGTTGCTCATTACTTTCAGTTGATAAAAACTTGTTTTTTGTTTAATTTCTGATCGTTTTTAAATAATGCTGGAAACTCCGGTGCCCCCTTCGAGAAAAATTACCCTCCTTCATGAAAAATTCCTCCATGGAAAAATCATCTCACGTAACCTTCTCCCCCTGACCCCCACATCAGAAACAATACCCCCTGAAAGCGTCTGTATGCTTCCCAATAACCAATTGTATATGTAAACAATGGGCAAAGTTCACAACTTGCTGCCCTTCTCCCGGGGGCCGTAGGGGATTAAGTAATCCTCAAAGACATATTTTATTACAATTTTCGGCTATGCTGAATCGATTCAACTACCCTGGGAAAAATTTGTCAATGCTTCCTTCCAGAGAACATTATGTGGTCGTTTCTGATTTTTCAGGTGGCAGTACAACTTTTAAGCTACTTCGTCTTTTAACACGACAAAATGCTACATACTACATACTATTTGTCTAAAATTGAATGTCTTCCACCGAAATGCAAAGCATTGATAGCTGTCCGACAGAGGCCGGGTAATACCTTGCTAATTCAAGCCATGTTAGATGTTGACGACTGGCATAAGATGTTTGAAGTGACATATCCACTGTCCAACCTCACTTTCCAGCTGGATTAAACAATAAGCGGGTAAAAAACTCAACCGGTGGTCTACCATTTCATTTGTCGGAAAAATATGGTCAGTATTGAGAGTAAGAACAGCGAATATTTCATTACATGGAAGAGGGTTAAACTGTCATTAATCGACACCATCTGGCACAGTAAAATGAGCTGCACGTTTGGAGGCTGTTGAGAAGTATGTCGTTCCCCAATTCTTGCATTTTGTTGTAACCTTTGACATGCAAGAGGGTTAAACTGTCTATAATCGACACCATCTGGCACAGCAAAATGACCTGCACATTTGGAGGCTGTTATCCCGGTGAACCAGTACGTCGTTCCCCACTTCTTGCATTTTGTCTTAACCTTTGACATACAAAACGTTTAAACTGTCTATAATTGGCACCATCTTGCACAGTAAAATGAGCTGCACGTTTGAAGCTGTTGTCCCGGTGAAGCAGTACGTCGTTCCCTACTTCTTGCATTTTGTCGTAACCTTTGACATGCAAGAGGGTTAAATTGTATATAAACGACTCCGATTGGCACAGTAAAATGAGCTGCAAGTTTGGAGGCTGTTGTCCCGGTGTAGCAGTACGCCGTTCCCAGCTTGTTGAAGTTTGTCGTAACCTTTGACATGAAAGAGGGCTAAACTGTCTGTAATCGACACCATCTGGCACAGCATAATGAGATGCATGTTTGGATGCTGTTGTCCAGGTGAAGCAGTACGTCGCTCCCCACTCCTTGCATTTTGTCGTAACCTTTGACATGCAAGAGGGTTAAACTGTCTATAATCTACACTATCTGGCACAGTAAAATGAGCTGTACATTTGGAGGCTGTTGAGCAGTACGTCGTTCCCTACTTCTTGCATTTTGTCGTAACCTTTGACATGCAAGAGGGTTAAATTGTATATAAACGACTCCGATTGGCACAGTAAAATGAGCTGCAAGTTTGGAGGCTGTTGTCCCGGTGTAGCAGTACGCCGTTCCCAGCTTGTTGAAGTTTGTCGTAACCTTTGACATGAAAGAGGGCTAAACTGTCTGTAATCGACACCATCTGGCACAGCATAATGAGCTGCATGTTTGGATGCTGTTGTCCAGGTGAAGCAGTACGTCGCTCCCCACTCCTTGCATTTTGTCGTAACCTTTGACATGCAAGAGGGTTAAACTGTCTATAATCTACACTATCTGGCACAGTAAAATGAGCTGTACATTTGGAGGCTGTTGAGCAGTACGTCGTTCACCAGTTCTTGCATCTTGTCGTAACCTTTGACATGCAAGAGGTTTAAATTGTCTATAATCGACACAGTAAAAAGTAGCTGCACATTTGGAGGCTGTTGTCCCGGTGAAACAATACGTCGTTCTCCACTTCTTGCATTTTGTCGTAACCTTTGACATGCAAGAGGGTTAAACTGTCTATAATCTACACCATCTGGCACAGTAAAATGAGCTGTACATTTGGAGGCTGTTGAACAGTACGTCGTTCACCACTTCTTGCATTTTGTCGTAACCTTTGACATGCAAGAGGGTTAAACTGTCTATAAACGACTCCGTTTGGCACAGTAAAATGAGCTGCAAGTTTGGAGGCTGTTGTCCCGGTGTAGCAGTACGCCGTTCCCAGCTTGTTGAAGTTTGTCGTAACCTTTGACATGAAAGAGGGCTAAACTGTCTGTAATCGATACCATCTGGCACAGTAAAATGAGTTGCACGTTTGGAGGCTGTTGTCCAGGTGAAGCAGTACGTCGCTCCCTGCTCCTTGCATTTTGTTGTAACCTTTGACATGCAAGAGGGTTAAACTGTCTATAATCGACACCATTTGGCATAGTAAAATGAGCTGCACATTTGTAGGTTGTTGAGCAGTACGTCCATTTCCCAATTCTTGCATTTTGTCGTAACCTTTGACATGCAAGAGGGTTAAACTGTCTATAATCGACACACCATCTGGCACAGTAAAATGAGCTGCACATTTGGAGGCTGTTGTCCCAGTGAAGCAGTACGTCGTTCCCTACTTCTTGCATTTCGTCTTAACCTTTGGCAAAGTTGTTTGTGTTTCACGATATTTCTTATTAGAGATCCATTAGGCTACGAGAGATCCCATGATTTTAAGAATGTGTGTGGCGTTCTTCAACAGCTTTGTCGTGGTTCCTGAAGTACATTTGGCCATATGAAGGCGGTTCAATAAGTGTTGTCGCCCTGGTTTGAACATTCTTTGTCAAAGGGGCACGGGTTCGATCCCTATTGTAGCCAGTTATTTAATTTGGGAGAAGGGTCAGTGGCGTGACTCTGTAAGCTTAGCCAGAGTCGACCCAGTTATAAATCGGTAACTGGCGAAATCTAGGGAAGGTAAACAGGAAGGGTGAGCGAAATCACGGGATGGCTGACCCCCGACCCCCATTGCACTTCCTGGCTGAAGGGCCACGAAACGGAGATCAGTATTGCCGGTTTGGACCTTGATTATCTAGTGCTGTCATACTTACTTACTTACTAAAATATTTCTTTCTTCTTCACTCTCATTTTTGACACGTTCTGTTGCTCTCTTTCGCGTGTCCTCTAGCCGCAAGGGTATTTATTCTTTGCTTTCTTTTTTCATATTTTCTTATTATCGGTGTCGGTTGTCTTCTTAAACCATTTTTCTTTCCTCTTCATTTTGGATTTTCATTATTTCAGACAGTTCCATTGGGAATTAACGTCTTCCGCTATGTCTTGTCGTGTTTGATGGTCCAAAATTTCTTCTTGTTCTAAGTTATATGAACTTTGAATAAGTCAAAATTGCGTGTTTTTTTTTTTGTCGTCCTATTGGTATTTTTTTTACTGTGATATAGGTAACACTCTATACTTAGCTCAGTTTAATTTGGTTGAATTTTTTGAAGATTAACGTGCTAGACTAATAAAAGCTTTTAATGGTAAAAAGGAACAAATGGTAAAAAGGTAAAAAAACAAGGAAAAAAAGCTTTGAATGGTAAAAAGGAAAAATTTTTGCAATTACCTTTCTTTTAAAGCAATTGTGCCTTATTAAGAAACTATTCTAATATTTCAAGGGTATTAAGCAAAATTTTATGCTTATGAGGAAAATAGTAGGTTTAGGATTTTAAGGAAAATTCTATTTTATGAGTATTATTTTTAGTCTATTGACAACTGATAATTTATCCTAGAAATCAGTGATTTTTGTATTATCGCTATAATATGTATGCAGCCTTTTATTCAACTTTTTTTTTAATTCTTTTTGATCCTCGTTGTCATAAGTCTTCTTAATTGCAAATGTTTTTTCCTTCACTTTCGTTTTTGACTTGTTTTGATTCCTGTTATCGCGTATCTTCTAACCGCATATTTCTTTTGTCTTCATTTTCGATTTTCATTTTGGATTACTTCAGATATTTTTTCAATTCCCTTTGCCTTAGCTGCTTCGGTATATCTAGTCTCATTTGATGGTCCAGGCTTTTCATTTTTACTCATTCTGAATTTATGTTGTTTGGTTTATTCTCTTGGACTTTTCACCTTTTGTAGTTTAGGTGGACGAAAATTTCCTTTTTTCCCCTAAGAATCATCATTTGTAATAATTATACAGTAATCTTTTAGCGTCAATAAAGGGTAAACAGGAAGGTTGTGCCATAAAAAGGTTTTACTCATCTTTATGCATAAATTGGGTTGTTTACGGTGAGACTTATGACCTCTATTATCACCAAAGGCTATGGTAGATGATGGTAGCCAATGATGGTAGATGACTTTGGATAGCATCTCTATAGTGAGGTAGCTTAAACAAATTAGAAAGAGGCGTAGCCTACTGAGTTTTGAGAGAACACGAATGCTAGATATTGGCTACTTTTATTTGATTGTCAAGTGTACAAACAGTACAGCACAAGGGGTATAGTGACTCAAATGAGACAATCATTAACTAGTATATGGATTATTAATTAAACCATGCACACTTATAATTACCAAAAAAAAAAATTATCCCAAATCCGGTGGTGATAAAAAGTTTAAAAGATTGAGACCACTGTAACATAAAGCAGGGCATATATATTGTATGCCCTAACCAAGTATCCTCTTTCAAACAGGGAAGTGCTAATTAAAACATTCCAACCCTCAAACAGCCCGTCCTATAAGCTTGCTGTAATATGGTTATTTCAAAACTCCTTTTCACAATAAAATGGTTATTTCAGAACTTTCAAGCTAATTAGTTTTATTTTGGTGTCTTTTATTTGGTTTTATTAAGATATGTTTCTGACTCTTACGTGATCAGCCTTACTACAGGAAGGAGGAATGGAATTCTTGTCACAATCTTTAATGCTTGGTTTAGCTATTTCAGATGGCGATAAGCGAGGCAGTAGCCTGGTCTCTGTAGGAAGCAAATTAATCAGTACGATGTTAATTTTTAGACTAAGAGATGGCGTAGGTAAAGTTAGAAAACGAGATCAGAATGGTTTTAGGAATGGTATAGGATTCGTCGACCCAATTTTCGCTCTCAGATTAATATATGAGATGTTTCTAATTGGCTTAGTCACCAGACCCTTTAGTCCTCAGTTTTGTGGATTATGAGCTAGCGTAAGATTCAGCCGATAGAAGTTTCCAAATTAATGAGTTTTTATATTTTATGAGTTTAGGGTGGAAGATTAGATTTTAAATTTGATCATGTAATTGCTAATACTGTAAATTGCTAATACTGGGAATAAGGGAACGGGAAGAGGTAATATAGGGTAACGAGAAGATCAATTGAGTGGAAAGTTACTTACCTGGGTAGTATTATTAGTAAAGACATTAAATGCAGCGAAGATGTTAAAAGCAGAATAGCCAAGGTCTAGGGAGTTTTTTAAGGTAAAAAATAAGCTTGGATGAATAGGGAAATAAGTTTACGAACCATTGGAAGCTGCAGGGATGACAACGTCAAGTATGGTTATGAATCGTGGGTGCTCCGAAAAACGGAGAAGAATTTGTTAGATGTGTCTCAGAGCTATTGTCTTTCGGGTTGTTTCGGGTTTTCATCTAATTAACCATATTTCAAATATTAAACTTTACAAAATATGTTTTTCAATCCTGCTTTCCAGAGCTATAGTAAAAGAAAAGTGGAGATGGCTAGGACAAGTTCTGCGGTTGAAGAATTACAGATTGCCTAGGATCGTCTCTATCACCCTAGCATCTAGGGCCGTAAATCCCAAAGTGGGGCACATGCCAAACCGATAGGGTATGACAATACTTTGGCGGGTCACGGGCAGGACGTGCACCCTTTGGCTGACTATACTTTAGAGCCTTAAATTAAAAAGTTCTTCGTGTGAATCACGTCACATTCATATGCAGTTAAAGAGCTAAAAGAAACATGATATTATTGGACTGACGTCATAAATCGTATAAAAGGTGTTGTCCAGATAATATTTTTCATTACTATAAAATATACTGTGATGACGACTCAAAAAAGATGCTAAGTTATTAGCCTTTAAGCTTCCGTCAGGTATATACACGTACAACTTGAATAACAAATTTAAATGTCATGAACGGGGCATCAGGATTTTAAGAATGTCTAGGTGGAGAATGGCACAAAATTAGGCGGCAACCACTAATCTAGAGTCAAACGAAAAAGCTGGTTGTCCCCGGATAGGGTGGAATGATATCAAAAGGAAAGATTTAAGAGAAATTGGACGTTTTGGGAGAGTGTAAAAAGGGGAGCTTTGAACATATAGGAATGAAGGAAATGCCATTGTAGCTGTGGTGAGGGCAGGCTCTGGAGTGAATCGTTACTAATAGTATTAGTAATTAGTTGTATTTTTTCTTCTCTTTTAGTATTTTATTCTTATTTTCTTTTCTTTTCTTTTTTTTCTTCTTTCTTCAACAAAAGAAGAGGATGGAAAATGATATCGATTCAAATTGAGTTTATATGAAACATTTCTTGATTTTTTAGAGTGGTTACCCTTTGTATGTCACCCTCGGATGATATGTTCCTATCTGGTGCTCTTGATAAAACATTGCGTCTTTGGGACTTGAAATCACCGAATTGTCAGGGGCTGATGAACCTCACTGGTAGACCTGTGGCGGCTTTTGACCCTGAAGGTCTAGTATTCGCTGCTGGGGTTAATTCTGAATCAGTCAAACTTTACGATCTTAGATCTTTTGATAAGGTAATTTTTTATTGTACTATTGAAATCGAAGAAAAAACATCAAATATTTCTTTTTCTCTTTTTTACTTCGTTTTTTATGGCATTTGGTATTAACCAAGTGACATATAGCAATCGCAAATTCTGTCGGTTCCGGTTTTGCTACTTTAGGCACTTCCAGGTAAGCAAGGACGATGAAATTTTTCAGGCGAATCAGGGACCGGACCAGATTAAATTAGAAATAGTCGTTTTCCCCGATTTGACCATCTGGGGGGAGTGGGGGGCCGGTTAATTCGGAAAAAGTAGAAAAAATGAAGTATATTTAACTTACGAACAGTTGATCAATTCTTAATGAAATTTGATGTTTGGAAGGATATCGTGTCTCAGAGCTCTTATTTTAAATCCCGATCGGATCTGGTGACATTGGGGGGGGGATTTAGGAGGGGGAAACCTAAAATATTGGAAAACACTTAGAGTTGAGGGATCGGGATGATTTTTTGTTGTAGTATTGAAAGTGGAGAAAAAACATCACATATTTCTTTTTCTCTTTTTTACTTCGTTTTTTTCTCTTAACGTTTTTGTTATTGCCTTTTACTTATAATTTTGTTTCCTCTACTAGTTTCCATTTTCTTTTTTTTTGCTAGTTAAACATCGATACAGAAAAAACAGATTATAGATCAATTGATAAGGTAATTTTTTCTCGTTTTCTTTATCGCTGTGTCGAGACAAAGTAAACGCGAAAACTTTCCTTTTCTATTCCTTCCAGTTTTTCATTTTTCTATTTATTTCCATCTTTCATTTTTTCAAACGTGAATTTAGAAAAGAAATTTGTCAAAGGCGTCATGGGTATTTAATTAAGTTCTGAATCTTAGTCTATTCTGAAATTTAATCGGAATTTGATCTTTCGACGAGACAAGTTTTTGTTTCTTTATCTTTATGTTTGTCCCTGAGATAAGCTGGTCATTGGTAATAAAATCGCAATTTAAATGGGAAGGGGGGTTGTAGGTTCGTTTGGATCTGAAATCAGGTGCTTCAAAAAAAAAGAAAAAAAAATTGAGCAAAAAATTTTTGGTGCAACTAAAAAAAATTAGTCATTTTAGATCAAATCATTGTTCTTCCTGTTTATTAATACTTTTGATGGTCAGCCCACTAGCGAACGCTTATTTGATTTTTACTAAACATTTTAAGTCTAATAGAGTGCTCGGTCATCGGTAATAAAATCAGAATTTAAAGGGGTAGGGAGATTCCAACTTCGTTTGGATCTGAAATCAGGTGCAAAGTTAAAAACTATTTTGGGTCAGGTCTGCACCTGAATCGGCCTATGTCCGGCAATGCAAATAAGACAGTTAAAAGAAAAAATTTAATAATTAGAAAGATCTGGATATTTCGATTGCACGTCCGGAATTCATTATCAACGTCAAACATTATTTAAAAAAAAAATTATTCAAAAATATGGATAAAAAGGAACAAAAAAACAAGCAAACAAAACAAACAAGCTTAAAAAAAACGCTCCTCGGGATATAACAAAAACTGTACATTTTGCGTACAAAGATAAAAAAAAATACTAATTCATTAGTATTCTTGTAGTAATTGCAGTTTTTTTCTTAGTCTATTTTCTTGTCCTGATAACGATTTCTTTTCTTTCATTAGCCGGATATCCACTAAACTTAGTGCTTCACAATAGAAAGTGGCCTTTCTCAAAGTAACCACTTTAGACAATCGGTCAGTTTTCTTTTAGATCAGGTATATTATAATTGAGTGTATCAAACGTGTGTCGTAGGTCAACACGTCTTCTGCGCTCCATACAATTATGTATAGAAAGTTTCTCCGGTCCTCGCTATCACTTCCGCGATTAGCTTTCTTACTTGGGGATTCACCCTCACTGGAATATGATGTTTTTTTTTCGACGCTTCGGTGGATTTCTGTCCACCTTCTGTGAAAGTGATAAAGTGCCTTACTCCCAGATGTAACAAGTAGCTGGGCACTTTTCCTCTGAGCAGGTCTGCATGTTTTGACTGCACGTCCGAAATTCCTTATCAACGTCAAAAAATATATAAAGAAAAATATGAAAAAAAATATTTAAAAAATTTAAATTATGAAAAAATATAGATAAAATGGAACAAAAACACAAACGAAAAACAAAAATAATAATATCTAACATTACAACTGTTCCCCCCTGTAAATAAAAAAAAATTCAGGATAACTATGCTGTCTTTCTGATAGGCTATATCAATAATATAACAGCGGGAACATCTTCTTTTTGGTGTTTACTGAAATTTAGGATAATGAAATAGTCTATTTATTTAAATAAATTACATTTTGACCTAGGTTCAAACAAATGTAATTAAATACAGGTCAAGAAAACTTTATTGTGCGCGATAGATTGCTTGGATCTTGTCGATCGATAATTTAGCCGAAGCGTGTTGTCTCTTTAGAGTTTTTTAATAAACTTTCACTCTTTTATATAAGATATAATACTTATATTGGAAAAAAAATATATAAATAGAAATTAAAAATGTCAATTCTTCATTTTTTTTATTTTTAAATAGAAAGGCAGTCTTGTTAAAGAAATTATTTTTGTATAAGCACAATCAGTGGTGTAGCTTTGGGGGGGATGCAGTCTGCCTTGTGTATTACGTGTCTGGAGGTGCCACGGAGAGAAGAGAAGAACAAAAAGGATTGGTCGAAGGTCATTTCTATAGTATATTACAATCACGGAAGATCGGGCTCTGATTTGTAAAGGCATCCATACTACCATCAGAAACATTGTGACATAAGGGGTTATATAGTGATTCTATTAATTCAAGTTTTTCTGAAAATGGCTGCAGAAGAAGTCAAAGTTAGCCCAGTAAGCTTTCTGAAAAGTAAGCGCTCCATTCCAGACCTTTGGCGCCATCTATTATTGGAACTTATCGTATATCAGCTGTACAAACCTTATCTATATCTATATCTCCAATTTAAAGATAAAAGAAGATGGCGCGGGAAACGCTGTACAAGATTTCGAGAACGCAGAGATCACTATCTACTTCATAACGGAGGCTACTGTATGCCAGTAATGTCTATAGTTTGTAATGACAGTGGAACAAAAAAAAAAAAAAAACAAAAAAAAACGAAGGAATGAGACACCCATACCCGACACTCATAATTATTGTACATCCCTCAGAACCAATACCATTAATGAGGCTTTTTTACTGCAATGAGACTGAACAACTTGGAAAACCTTTCTCCTGTATTAAAACTTGGCATTCTAACTGTCAAAATGCATTTTCAAAGTATGATTCTATGCAAATACAAGTTTCTGACGAATAAAGTGGACGAGTTAAAGCTTGTATTACGTATCAACTCCACACCACTAGCAATAATTACTTAGTGTTGGTATATTAGTGTTGTGGTATATTAGTTGGTATATTAGTTAGTGTTGGTATATTACAACGAAAAAACAGGTGCTATTAATTGAATTTTATTAATTGAATTATAAATAATTTATTGAATTATAAATAAATTATAAATATTTATTGAATTTATTAATTGAATTATAATTGAATTTTTATTCGATTTAGTTTAATTGGCTTTGATCTTTTGTTTTGTGCAAATTTTCTTCAGTTGGCTTGATTTTTGTATCTGAAACTCCAAGGATCAAGTAGACCAATTGGATCAAGCCAATTCAAAATTAAGTTCAAACTTGGATCAAAATCCAAGGATCAGGTAGTTTACGAAAAGAAAGTTTTGGCTGAAAATGAGGTTTTTATTGGGTAGTAAAACTTTTTATCGAGCAAAATTGAAACTTAAAACCCCAAGTACCTGGGTAAAATGGGCCTTTGCTCAGTCCTTTATTATTTAATAGTGGTTTCTGGTCTTTTTGATTTTAGATTAACCCAAAATTGTTTCTGATAATAGCAATTTTTTGTCTTTTTGATTAACTGAAAATAGTTTCTGATTATTTATTTAAATTTTTGTTTGATTTCCGATTCAAGTTCGATGTTCGATTCGGTTTCCTTTATTGTTTAATAATAGTTTCAGGTCTTTTTGCTTTTGGATTAACCCAAAATAGTTTCTGATTATTTATTTAAATTTTTGCTTGATTTCCAATTTTAAGTTTGATGTTCAATTTGGTTTCCTTCATTGTTTAATAGTAGTTTCAGGTCTTTTTGAATTTGTTTTAACCCAAAATAGTTTCTTATTATTTATTTAAATTTTTGTTCGATTTCCGATCCAAGTTCGATGTTCGGTTCGGTTTCCTTTATTATTTACTAGTAGTTTCAGGTCTTTTTGATTTTGGATTAACACAAAATAGTTTCTGGTTATTTGTTTAAATCTTTGTTCGATTCGGATTCCTTTATTGTTTAATTGTAGTTTCTGGTCTTTTTGATTTTGGATTAACCTAGGACTTTAGTCGTGCTGGTCTCAATTTTGATATGGCTCTTTACTCTTCTTTGAAAAGCTTCTTATACCTAATCTCATGAAACTGAAATTTTTTCAAGGGTCCATTTGCTACCTTCAAATTTTCACAAGAGAAAGACTGCGACTGGACTGGCCTCAAATTCAGTCCTGATGGCAAATCTATCATGATATCAACCAATGGCTCTATCATAAGATTAATTGATAGCTTTGATGGTCGCCCAATTCAAACATTTACTGTGAGTATTCTTTCGTAGGATTATTATTATGTACCTGACCTGGTTTAGACGTTTACCCGTTTCTTGAAATAGTCAATCTGTCTAGCGGTTTGCCAAAAAAACACTCTTGAATCATTTTCTGAATACTCGACTGGTAAATCATTGGAAAAGCAGTCATCTGAAACTTTCTAAATATTCAGGAATTGATATTTGAAACGATTCCTGAAAATATTCATCAATCTCTGGAACTGTCGGTCAATTTTGAAGAAAGTATTTTCGGAATGTGGACAAACATTGTCCAGAAATTTTGCTTAATAGTTATTCCATAAGGTTATGTCAATAGCTATGTCATAAGGCTAATGGATAGCTTCGATAAATAGCCAATAAAACGTTGGGTGTAACCATTCTCTGCCATGAGTTTGGTTTAGTAGTTTTACCGTTTGCTCATGCGCAATATTTGTAAAACGAAGGAGCGGCTTGTGGATGAAAAATCTGACAATTTTTTTTTATCACAAGATTGACTTAAGCAAGTTGGTTAATCGTAGTGTAAGTAACACCTTTCCTAACAAGATTTCTTCAATGTTTCAATAGAAAATTGTTCATTTATATGGATTAAACTTTCAGAGCTTATCAAAAATCAATAGTTAAGCTGGCTCTACCAGGGCCGTATCCAGTGTTTTCTTCGGGGGGGGGGGAATAAACGTTAAAAACCCATCAAGTTTGTTTAGGCCTATATTCATTTTTGTTAAGTTTTTACCAGTCAGACTAACATTTGGGTGGGGGGAGGGGGGTCAAACCCCTTACCAACCCTACCCCCGTCCCCTGGATAAGTCCTTAAACTCCAGATTTAATAGCTGCTTCTAAAGTGAATATTACACATCAGAAAATGCATATTATAACTGGACATTGTCGATTAAATTATAAAATTGGAAAGGTTAGAAGTTGAGAACCGAGAACGTATTTGTGATGAAAGTTTTTTGGTTTTGGAACTATGACTCCAATCGCTAGGTATTGATTTACCATTCTTTTTCCTAATTCAGTAGTGTCTGACAAAATGTTAGGGAAATGTTTGAATAGGTTTTTGTATTCTACTAGAAGACTGGTTTAATGGTTATATTTCATTTTTACCTTTGATTGTGGCATTTAGAGGTTTCATTATTCCAGTGTTCTTTTTAAGTGTTAGTTCATAGACTATTAGTAGTAAAATATTTGTATAAATTTTAATCACTTAATAAAAATTTATTCATTCAAGTTGACTACTGGAAATTAAAAAAAAATTATGAAAGAAACAAAATGCCAGTGGATCCCAAACCATTTACCTCACAAGATCAAATTTATCATTTTGAGCAAAAAACAGCAGTTTTAATAGAAAGCAGAGAAATGAGGAGTTTAGAACATTTAGGTTAGTTAACGCTTCTCCCCCCCCTCCCAAGAAAAAAAGAATCTAGAAAGTTAAAAACACCGACATTGTTCTTACGATTTGCCCCATTTTGGGTGTCTACCTAGAAGCATCGAACTAAATCATTCTGTAGTTGAGAAAGAAGCAGGTGGGGAAATGGTATGTTTAAGTTTAACTAAAAGCGTAAAGCATTTCAGAGTTTTCAGAAAGTGATATTCAGAAGATTGGGCATCAGAAGGCTGAAAGCTAATTCCTGTAAGTTTGATTCACACATATCCTCTGTCTTTTTAAATATAGAAGCAAGATTGTCCGGGAATTAATTATTTACCTGAAAACAGTTTTCAGAGAATTCAGAAACTGATATTCAGAAGGCTGAGCATCAGAAGGCTGAAAGCTAATTCTTGAAAGTTTGATTTGCATATATCCACTGTTTTTTTTTAGATATAGAAGCAATAGTGTCCGGGAATTAGGTATTTACCTAAAAAAAATTCAGAGTTTTCAGAAGCTGATATTCAGAAGGCTGAGCATCTGAAGGCTGAAAGCTAATTCTTTAAAGTTTGATTCACACAAATCCACTGTTTTTTTAAATGTGGAAGCAAGATTGTCCGGGAATTAAGTATTTACCTGAAAACAGTTTTCAGAGTTTTCAGGAGCTGATATTCAGAAGGCTGAAAGCTAATTCTTGAAAGTTTGATTCACACATATCAATTGTTTTTTTAAATATAGAAGCAAGTTTGTCAGGGAAGCATATATTTACCTGAAAAAAGTTTTTTTTTTTCCAAATTAAGATTCATTTTGTATTTAAAAAAAAACCTGCCTTCATCAAAATTGGAAGCCATTTTGTGCCAAAAGCGTTGTCAATGCACACAAGCAGAATCGACGGAAATTATTTTTACGACATGACGAGGTATTGTATTGTATCAGATTAACGACGATTCTTAACTACTCAGGTCCCTGCGTCGGCCCTGCAGTGCATCACTGTAGCATGGTTCGATCTCTGGGTCCCCTATTACTAAGCTAAGGTCAAACCCACTGCGCCACCACAGGACGACATGACGAGGTCATTATGCTTACGGCATATTTCGAAAATTATGCTTGAAAAATTGCATCAATTCGCTCTTTATGCTAATGATCAAACCTTTCAATAGTAGTTTCTGTGAATAATTCCAAACAAGAGAGGAGTTGTCGCTCCCTCAGCACCCTTAAACGGGTCCTTTACCATCATTCTTGGGGAAAAAGTAAAATTTTGCATTTTTTAAGCTTTGAATGTCAGGATTTATCATATATTTTGATTTAATCGCATAATTTTCATCAATATTTTTATCCCTGTATGGTGCCTCTTTTTCGAAAATTGTGCCATTTTTCTTTTCTTATAATTGTTACAATTAACTGAAACACTTACCTGAAGACAATTTAAACTTAAAATCAGAGAATTTAAACAGGATTAATGGCTGACATATTTGGAGTTTGCATAAAAACCTGATCCTTTTAAAATACTTGTTTTTTAATAATATATGTCATTATTTTAAATATATATATAACACAAAGGCTATAGGCCTATTGTCGTCAAGGTCTCATTTCTTAGTATTGGTTTTCTTTTAGCTTGACTCTCTTCAACGTCAGTTCAATATCATAAACAACTAATTTTTTTTCTGTAGTGAAAACTGCCGTAGATTAGTATTTTCTTCTGGGATGCTAGTTGTAAATGTAATGCATTTACAATCAGGGTGTTTAAAACGAGTAGTATTTCAGGAAGAATCTAGGGCATTAAGTTGAAACTTTCAGCACACGTTAACAGGGATGTTGAACTAGCCAAAATGCGTATACTACTGCAACTAATGACACTACTACTACTGCTACTACAGCTAATGTTACAACTGCTACTACTGCTGCGACTGCTTCTGCTACAAGTTCTACTTGTACTACAGAAGGTAAGGGTACTATAGTGAAATTTTCAAGGAATGTTGAAGATGATCGTGATCTTAATTGAAACACACTATGTGGATGCAGATTATTACAGCTGTATTTTAGCAACAGCTTAGAGTATTTACTTGAAACTTTTATTGCATGGTTGGGGGTGGTCCTTTGAACCAACCCCTAGACATTATTACTATATTATCCCTACTGCTTCTTCTACTACTACTAATAGTACTATTGAGACTAAGGGTACTAAGGAGATATCTTCATAAAGTGTGTGTGAAAGGTATGTTAAATTAAATTTAAATATACTATATCTAAGGAGCCTGTCAATTGGCCGTGTCATCAGTATGTCCAGATCGGCCTAGAGTATAATGTTGAAACTTTCAGAGCATACTGAGAGGTATGTTGAGATAATGAAAATCCTCTGTTTGCATACTACTAGTAGCAGTGATGGTACTACTACAGCTGTTAGTACTAATATTGCTAAGGCTAATGGCATTAATATGGAACTTAGGGCTGTTGAAGGGGATGTTGGGCTAAATCAAAACATATTTTGTGCATACTGGCTATCGACGGCACATATCCAATATCTCAAAATGGCTTCAAGCATCTATTTAACCTGATAGTTGAAACTATGAGGGTACGAGGAAGGGATGTTGTACTGGATCAAAAAGGTGCAATGTGAATAGGTATAAGGTATAAACATTTATACAAAGTTTGTGTTGCTTTAAAACTAAATCAAAAGGTACTATGTGAATGCTGGTTTCAAATAAGACATCTGAGCAATATCTAAAGAATGATTGGGAGTATTAAGTCGAAACCTAATTAGACATGATACACTAAGTCAAAAGAGTGTAAGTGCTCCTAGGTTGTCAAATGAAATCGATCTTTGGTAATGATATTAAGTTTTATTTTTCAGGAAAATTTGAGGAAATGTAAAAATGAAATTAAACAGTAGTATGTGCGTCTGGATTTTCAACGGGCAATCTTTTCTTTTTCAGCACAAAGACTTTATCAATAAAAAATGAACAGGAATCAATTTAAAAAACTTTTCTGGTAAAACAATTTTTTCAAAGAAAAGTAAAGAGCTATATTAAACCAAAAACGAGCCGAAATGAAGTCAAGTAGTTTCCAATCGTATAAATACCAACAAACTACCATCAATAAGTAAATGAAACCCAAAAGGAACATAAATTTCAACAAATAACTTGAGTCAAACACAAAGCGTAAACGAATAGGGCTGTCGCTCTCCATGCCCTCTGAAGACCAGGACATTATTTGCAGTTTACTCAAAAGTAAATAAACTTTAATTGTTGTAACTTTTTGAACTTTAATAAACCCAAAATTTTTTTGACTTTAATATGTAAATATCAGTATTTTTTTAAACTGCTAATCCAAATTTTTTTTTTGCTGTTTTTTTTTCTCAGCAATCTCGCTTCTGACGTTTTTTTTCATTGTTTTGAGAAAAAGAAACAGTCAGCTCGAAATGTGACTGTTTTCCGTAAAGTTATTTATAAGATTATAGCACTTATAAAATTTGTTATTTTATAAGAATTTCTTATAAAATTTTTATAAAAAAAATTCAGTATTTCGTCCTTTGCCCCTGTTTTATTTGAAAATGATGCGTAAATAAAACTTATAAAACATCAATTACTGATTCATGGAATATCTTTTTAGTTTGCTGAAGCGATATTTAGAATCAATAAATGATTTGCGAATTCATGTGCAAGCTATGTAATTTAAAGTCCGAAGTGTTGATACAAGGCTATTGTATCTAGTTAATGTTGTTAACGTTAATGTTGAAATTTACCGGTGAATGTCCGAAATTCTATTTTCTCTGCTTGAATTCAATTAGCTTTGCGAGTCAGCTTTTTCAGTCTTATGCAACCTATGATGGTAAACTTTAAAGTTAGGGTAGATTAGATTATATTAGTTTAGATAAGGTTAGGTTAAATTAGATTCGGTCAAATTTGGTTCTAAATATCAGAAATGGGTTTAAAACATAAATTAAGCTATCCTAAATCAACCTAACCTTGTCTAAGCAAATCTAATCTAACCTAATGTGTCATCAAACTTGCATTAAATTGAAAAATTTGACTGGCAACGCTGACTAAATTCAAGGAGAAAAAAAAAAGGTTTTTCGGACATTCACCGATGAATTTTGACATTACTAATTTGCGGACATTCACGGTAACATATATACATATATACATATATATATATATATGTATATATATACATATATATATATATATATATATATATATATATATATATATATATATATATATATAATATATATATATATGTATATATATATATATATATATACTAGCTGTTGGGGTGGCGCTTCGCGCCACCCCAACACCTAGTTGGTGGGGGCGCTTCGCGCCCCCCCCAAGCCCCCCCGCGCGCGTAAGTCGTTACGCGCCATAATAGTTACGCGCCATTGTAGTTGTGTCCCTATGTCCCACCTGTGAATATAGATATATATATATATATATGGTTTTAACTACGTAAAACTTGCGAATATACAACATTCTTTGCTGTCCCATTGTCTTTGCATATAAATAGATTGTCAGGTTATCCCCCTGTTTCCCCCGGTGTCCCCGTTGTAGTTGTGTCCCTGTGTCCCGGTCGTCATTTATATTCCCTGTGTCCCGGGTCCCGGTCATCATTTGTATCCCGGTGTCCCGGTCTGTATATACATTCGTTTTTTAGTTTTGTTTTTCTCCTTTATTTTTTTCCTTTTTTTTCTTTTTTAGCTTATTTAGATTTTTAGATTTTTTAGTTTTTTTTATTAGTTTTTAGTTTTTATTTCTTTTTAGTTTTTTTGTCCCGGTCGTCATTTATATCCCCCTGTTTCCCCCGGTGTCCCCGTTGTAGTTGTGTCCCTGTGTCCCGGTCGTTATTTATATTCCCTGTGTCCCGGTCGTCATTTGTATCCCGGTGTACCGGTCTGTATATACATTCGTTTTTTAGTTTTGTTTTTCTCCTTTATTTTTTTCCTTTTTTTTTCTTTTTTAGTTTATTTAGATTTTTAGATTTTTTAGTTTTTTTATTAGTTTTTAGTTTTTTTTTCTTTTTAGTTTTTTTGTAGTTTTTACCTTCTTTTTAGTTTTGTTAATTTTTTTTTTTACTTGTGTCCTGGTCGTCATTTATACTCCCTGTGTCCCGGTGCTTTGTTGATTGCTAATCGAACATTCCTTTTGTCCTGGTCGCTTTCTCTTTGAGTGTCGTCATTTATTTTTTTCTTTTTTAGTTCTTTTAGTTTTTACCTTTTTTAGTTTTTTTTTAGTTTTTAGTTTTTTTAGTTTTTTACCTTTTTTTAGTTTTTTTAGTTTTTTAGCTTTTTTATTTTTTTTATTAGTTTTTAGTTTTTTTGTAGTTTTTGCCTTTTTTTTTAGTTTTTTGTCCTGGTCGCTTTCTCTTTGAGTGTCGTCATTTATTAGTTTTTTCCTTTTTTTTTTTAGTTTTTTATTGGTTTTTACCTTTATTTTAGCTTATTTTTCAGTTTTTTCGTTTTTTTTTAGTTTTTTTTTATTTTTTATTTTTTTTAGTTTTTTACCTTTTTTTAGTTTTTTTAGTTTTTTTAGTTTTTTAGCTTTTTTACTTTTTTTATTAGTTTTTAGTTTTTTTTTGTAGTTTTTGCCTTTTTTTAGTTTTTTCAGTTTTTTTTTTAGTTTTTTATTGGTTTTTACCTTTATAGTTTTTTTAGTTTTTTAGCTTTTTTATTTTTTTTATTAGTTTTTAGTTTTTTTTGTAGTTTTTGCCTTTTTTTAGTTTTTTCAGTTTTGACGTCACCTAATCCAGTTTTTTCAGGTGACGTCACCTGACACATCCATCCACACATCCATCCACACATCCACAGACAGACAACTTATTTTTATATATATAGATATATATGTATATATGTATAATATGTATATATAATATATATATATATATATATATATATATATATATATATATATATATATATATATAATATATATATATATATAATATATATATATATAATATATATATATATATATATACATATAATCTATATATATAAAAATAAGTTGTCTGTCTGTGGATGTGTGGATGGATGTGTCAGGTGACGTCACCTGAAAAAACTGGATTAGGTGACGTCAAAACTGAAAAAACTAAAAAAAGGCAAAAACTACAAAAAAAACTAAAAACTAATAAAAAAAAATAAAAAAGCTAAAAAACTAAAAAAACTATAAAGGTAAAAACCAATAAAAAACTAAAAAAAAAACTGAAAAAACTAAAAAAAGGCAAAAACTACAAAAAAAACTAAAAACTAATAAAAAAAGTAAAAAAGCTAAAAAACTAAAAAAACTAAAAAAACTAAAAAAACTAAAAAAAGGTAAAAAACTAAAAAAATAAAAAATAAAAAAAAACTAAAAAAAAGGAAAAAACTGAAAAATAAGCTAAAATAAAGGTAAAAACCAATAAAAAACTAAAAAAAAAAAGGAAAAAACTAATAAATGACGACACTCAAAGAGAAAGCGACCAGGACAAAAAACTAAAAAAAAAAGGCAAAAACTACAAAAAAACTAAAAACTAATAAAAAAAATAAAAAAGCTAAAAAACTAAAAAAACTAAAAAAAGGTAAAAAACTAAAAAAACTAAAAACTAAAAAAAAACTAAAAAAGGTAAAAACTAAAAGAACTAAAAAAGAAAAAAATAAATGACGACACTCAAAGAGAAAGCGACCAGGACAAAAGGAATGTTCGATTAGCAATCAACAAAGCACCGGGACACAGGGAGTATAAATGACGACCAGGACACAAGTAAAAAAAAAAATTAACAAAACTAAAAAGAAGGTAAAAACTACAAAAAAACTAAAAAGAAAAAAAAACTAAAAACTAATAAAAAAAACTAAAAAATCTAAAAATCTAAATAAACTAAAAAAGAAAAAAAAAGGAAAAAAATAAAGGAGAAAAACAAAACTAAAAAACGAATGTATATACAGACCGGTACACCGGGATACAAATGACGACCGGGACACAGGGAATATAAATAACGACCGGGACACAGGGACACAACTACAACGGGGACACCGGGGGAAACAGGGGGATATAAATGACGACCGGGACAAAAAAACTAAAAAGAAATAAAAACTAAAAACTAATAAAAAAAACTAAAAAATCTAAAAATCTAAATAAGCTAAAAAAGAAAAAAAAAGGAAAAAAATAAAGGAGAAAAACAAAACTAAAAAACGAATGTATATACAGACCGGGACACCGGGATACAAATGATGACCGGGACCCGGGACACAGGGAATATAAATGACGACCGGGACACAGGGACACAACTACAACGGGGACACCGGGGGAAACAGGGGGATAACCTGACAATCTATTTATATGCAAAGACAATGGGACAGCAAAGAATGTTGTATATTCGCAAGTTTTACGTAGTTAAAACCATATATATATATATATATATCTATATTCACAGGTGGGACATAGGGACACAACTACAATGGCGCGTAACTATTATGGCGCGTAACGACTTACGCGCGCGGGGGGGCTTGGGGGGGGCGCGAAGCGCCCCCACCAACTAGGTGTTGGGGTGGCGCGAAGCGCCACCCCAACAGCTAGTATATATATATAATATATATATATAATATATATATATATATATATATATATATATATATATATATATATTATAAGAAAATTTTTCAGTAAAGAGTAAATGAAATTGTTGCTGCAAGGGTTTCACGACCACTAAAGAATAATATGTGGAATTTCATGGGAATGGAGTTCTGCTCTTATTTATACTAGATTAATCATTTTAACCTTTTTTTGTTTAAAATTTCATTTATGCATTCTTAGTAATTTATTTTCGTTTTATATTTGACTTGACTTTTCATTTTAATTGCTATTCTTTTTAGGTTTCATTGGTTTATTGTATGATTTCACTTCTTATCGTTATAGGTTTGCTGTTACTCTGTTAAAAGTTTTATTTAACAGCGATTTGGAAGATCAATTTTGACTAAATTGTAAAATCAATTTCGATTAAATATCAATATCGATTAAATTATCGATTAAATTTCGATTAATTAAATATCGATTAAATTATCAACAACGTAAAGTTGTGTATTCTTACGGAACTAGTTTTAGAACTTTTTTTCTATATTGGTTGGCACGCAGCCAAAAGTAAAACTGAAATCACTAACTCACGGTCTATCTTAACCAATGTAATTTGCTGTATACATGGCTATAAAAGAACATTTCTACAATTCTATCTACTTTTAGGGTCATATGAACCCCAAGGGAATACCTCTTGAGGCTTCGTTCTCTCCAGATTCCCAATATGTCATCAGCGGATCAGTTGATGGTAGAATACACATTTGGAACGCTGAGGGGGGTCATAAGGTAAGGCTGCTCGTGATGTTTTATGTCTTGACATTGGTGACATTTATTTCTTGAATATCCTTATTATTCTATGAATCAGATCGTCCCCCTTTTTAAAGTCTTTTAAGTATTTAATCGACTTAGAAAAGTCGTTACACATGAATAAAGCATGCTTCCCTCGGAAGTGTCCAAAATTACAAAAAATGAAAACTCATAAAAAGTGAATTACTCAATAATTGTAGAAACTGGTAATAGAAGTAAAAAATAGAAGAACTAATATAAAAATAAGTTGCGTAATCAACTGAGGTAATAGAAAAATAGAAATAAAAGCGTAGCGATAAAAGCAGAAAAGTTATACCTCGTGCAAAAATGACCGTAATTGCTAGAGAAAATAGATAAGTCGCATGCAATAGAAATAGAAAAAATAAATTACAATAATAAAGCATAGAATACGAAAAGGTGATAGAGAAGTCTTAATTTAAGTAGGAAAGTTGTACCTCACTTGGAAATTGCCTAAGATTGCGAAAGAAAGAAAAATCATAAATGGTAGAAAAAAACTCGCAAATGATAGAACTAATAGAAAAGAAGGAAAATAGATAAATCACTTTTAATTAGAAACGTCGTCTTATAGAATAAAATTAATTTAAAAATTTCTTTCACAGCATGGTTGCCGAATTTTAATTATACGTCATAAACAGCACTACAATTAAACGTCATAATACTGACGTCATAATACAGCACTGAATTAAACGTCATAACGCATTTCTTATCGATATACTTCGACCTTCACGTCAAACATAATCCATAGTACAAGATAAATAAAAAAGATGAGTCAAAACTAAGTCAAAAAGTCAAAATGAAAAAATAAATAGACTATTATATTTCCCTTATATTCCTGGCTATTATACCACTCAACAAAACTCGGAACAAAACTTCCGATATCTGTCATGTTTTGCGAGGATGGGAGTCAGTTTGGGGACTTTTTGGAATTTTATACGGGGCGGTCTGTTGTGTGCAGGAAGGTAGGGTTCGGGGATGATGGAACGTAATCGGGGAACAGACAGGGTCTTGGTATCGAAAGGAAAGCACAGGAGGCTCCTTCACTCTGCCAACGTGGTGAGCTTGAGCTTGCCTAGTAGATAATGATATGGAATCTTCCCTTCACCATTTTTGATTCTAAGTGCTCGTTTTTGGACATTTTCAATCTTGATATGCTCTGAAGAAAGACCAAAATGTCATACGGGACAAGTTAACTCCATTGTTGGCCGAATAAAAGGACAAAGATCCTAAAGTGGAAAAGATCCTTGGGGGGACCAGAAAATTTAATCAAAAGTCTTAGAAGGGAAACCGAAGGAAAAGCTTGTTTGAGGATGTTTTGGACATGGGCATCTCACTTCAAGTCGGCAGTAATTATCACCCCAAGTAGTTTAATGCATATGTTAGATTTTGGGAGGAATGGGGTTTGTGAAAGTACGGGGGATTTTAAAAAATTAACTGTCATAACTGACGATTTATTACCGTTAACTATCATCTTCGACAAAGAAGCCTCCTGTGTGACATTGTTAAGTAGTGTCATAATTGAGCTTTTAATATTTCGTCGACAAATCTCAAGCGCAGACAGATCATCCATATACTTCCATCGCTCTTTGTGGTCAGTCACGAGGCTATTAACCATTATAAGTAATAAAATGGGACCCCTCAGGGTTCCCTGAGGGACTCCAAAAAAGATAGGGAGTCGGCATAAACATTTTTATATCTAAGCACTAGAGAACGATTTGTTAAAAAGAAGGCAACAATTTTAACTAGAAAGGGACTCGCTTGAAATTCCGTCAGCAGTTTATTCCCAAGGATTTGTGGTCTATTAGATTGAACTCTTTCTGTAGATCAATTAATAAAATATTCAACCAAGTATCAGCGTTTTCATGGTCTTTAAGAATGGTGTCAAGAAGACTAACAAGGTAGTATGAAGAAGATGTCTCCTTCAGGTTTCCAAACTGTTGTAAGTCAATAAGTTCAAGAGTCTCTGCCTTTAACCAATTAGCCAATCTAAGAAACCCTCGTACATTTTTGAGAAAACTAGAGTCAAGGGGATTGGTCGTACTCCAGTAAAATCATTCAGACCTCCCTTTTTTTGGATTGGAGTAATATACCCCAGCTTCCAGCACGACGGGTAAAATCCGGAATTACTAATATCGTTAAAAATACTAACAAAGGATGTTGATTGTTTATCAGAGAATGCTTTTATTAGATCAATTAGGATATCAATGGGACAAATACCAGTTTTTTCAGTTTCTGTATTTTTTCCATTATTTGCTTTGCTGGAATTTCCAGAATTTATCTTTTGGAGTCTTAGGGACAAGATGGTTTTCCGAGAGAGTTTGCACAATGCCAGCTTGGTTTTTATTCAGCTCATTGGCTGTCTATTCAGGCGGTTCATCCAGAAGAAAATCAAGGTTCTTGCACGAGCGACCCCCTATTTCTTTCGCTTTCTGAAATCACTGGTGAGGTTTATTCTGTTTTAAGCAATTTATTCTTACAATAACGAGAATCAGAACGACGTTTTTCTGTCTTTATTTCTTTACGGCGGGTTAAGGCATCATCTTTCTTTCCAAAGCAAAAACGTTTTAGTTTTTGATGGATTTGTTCTTTTAGTTGTTCATTAATGTAGGGTTTATCTGTGGAACATACCTTCTTGGTAACCTCTGGGAAACATTTTCGTAATTGTTCGTTAAACTTGTTTTAAATAAACTAGCCTTTGGATTATGATTTACACACGACACACCATCATTCCAGCTCTCGGATATAATCCAAGATCCAAAATCATAAAGACATTGACTTGTTATTGGCCGGTACGAAAATTAATTTAATTTGTTAATTTGACTAATTAATTTGTTTTAAAAACTAGCAGTGGTTTCAATTATAGCATGAAACGATAGTTACCACCGATGGGGGAAGGGTAGTTGGAATATTGTAGAAGGTTTTAACGTTGGTGCAAATGGTATCCAAACTGGTTCTGCGTTTTGTAGTAGGGAAATCAACAATGTGCTTAAGCTTCTGGTCATTGCACAGATAATTAAGACTTAGTTCGTTTGCGTCACCTGCTATGAAAATGTTGGCATTTGGATACTTCGTCAAAGTCAAGAATTGCTTGTAGCCTGTCATGAAAATTATGACGTAAACAAGCATTTTGTCCGGGTGAATAATAAAATGAACAAATGATTAAGTTAGTGTAAGGCCGAGGCAGGTAATTGGGCTTTGTAGATATCCAAATGATGTCATCGTAATCGCCTAGTCTTGGCATATGGATAAGGGTAGAAGATAGGCGATCCTTAGCGAAAATCATTACTCCTCCTCCTTTTCCCCCAGTGGGTGGTCAACCGGATGTAGCTTATAAACTCACGAAAACCAGTCATTTTAAGAAGATATGGATTTTGTGCCTGGACTTAAGCAACCGCAATTATATCAATATCTCAACTAACTTTTTACAATTAAAACTTTCGGCATTCGTAAGGAGGAAAAACGGGGAAATGAAAATGTGTTTTTTTATAGTTTTTTTCAAAGAGAATTTTTTTTCTTTTTAACAACAGATTTCTTCAAAAAAAAGGCAACTTGGGCAGAGTGTAAATATTAAATTCCCCCACTCCCCC